>NC_064626.1:1257376191-1257679222 GCF_023864275.1 Schistocerca cancellata
TACAAATTAAGCATGACACACGCAAATGCTAGTTAAATTCGAAACAATTTGATCACCTTGTACAAAAAAAGCAAGTATCGCTCAGAATAAAAAGCATAGAAAAGACTGATACATCTGAAAAAGAATTAAAAGGTTGCTTAGTCTCAGCAGCCTATAAAGCATAAAACAAAAATTAGAAGCTAATTATTTTAGACTTCCTTTCCAAACAAGAACATTTTTAATTAAAGTACATATGTAGACGAACTGTGTTCTAGTACTGGCAGAGGAACGTGTCCACTCCCATTTTTTCTCGTTGTTTCAGCTACTTTCAAGTGCAAAGAAAGAAGTTATTTTTCTCGTAGTGAACCGTAATTTTTTGCAATAATTAGAATACACTGGGAACAGCTAGTATACTTTTACCATTGGGGAAGCTTAGAGATAAAATACGTATTTAAATAATGGGTATGAGTTGGCATGTTCTCACATTCAAAGAAATAAAAGGCAGATATAGCTTCCAATATTGCAAATGAATGTACCGATTGAAGACCTAATAAACTGCTACTTCAATTTGTGTGTAAGAATGGCTACCATGGACATGATGATACTACATATTTTTACCGTTTCATAAGAGTATTACGGTAATAATATAACGCAGAGTAAAATGTGTACTCATGTAATTAGAATCTAATAATGTAACGAAATTGTATTTAACGAAATGTACTAAAACAAAACGACAAGCAATGAAAATATATATATAAAAGGGGAGAGAATATGTTACACGCTATAATGTATATAAGTGACAATAAGGGCATGTCAGTAAATGAATAGGATAAGTGTATTTTCTAATTGTATTTGTATTTTTTTTATGTTATGTGTATAGAATCTGGAAAGGACAACACAGAAACTTTAGGTAATGCAACGGTATGAAAGACGCTCAGAAACAAAGCGCAAAAACACACTAAACCTGGCTGCAAAGTGTTAAGTGTACATATGATATATGTGGGTATGCACGTGATAAACTAAAAATGGCAATATTTTGTGTAACATAAATTTTCTGTGCTCGACAAAGTCGCAAAAGTGACAAGGAACTTACCTTGTCGACAGATGTCGGATGTTTGGCTGGTGTCCCCACTGAATAAGTCAGAGCAACGACAAATTCCTCAGGGCGCTGACATGCAAAACCACTGTCACCACATTGAAGATTTCACAAAGGATCACGCTGCTGAAGATGAGCTTCACGGATTTGTGCCGTGAAAGCTACTGTACATGTACGACATGGACACTCTGGCCTCTTATTGAACATATAAGCGCGAACTAGGTTGATAATGGACGTTAAGCTGAGTGCACATGCTTTGCAAGCTAAACACTGTACAGATGATGACTGACAACAATGGAACTATGCAGTTATAGAAAGATATTTGTTAAGAGTGAAAGCTTATATATGTACCATGGAGGTAGAATAAGGGGAGATGGCACTACAGACTTACGCTGTACGTTGTTTTGAAGCCAGTGGGCGGGGCCTGCCGCCATCTTGGATCCCCCAAAACATTAGCAGACGAGTGTTTACAATTGCTTCTTATTCGTCATTTCTGTCTTGTGCACACGATATTTGTGTTATATAGTAAATGTTACACAGTGCAAAGCGAACAACACAGCACAAGGAACGCAACGTCCATCGTTTTTCTTGTCTTAAATGCGTATTAGATACAGTGATACGACACGAAAATACGACGCATCTGGCCTCAGTACTGTAATTCCTTTTTGTTTATACACTTCAAATAACCGAGAAGAGAAGTATGTGATATGAAAAACGTGCTTTCGTAATCCATTTCTACTCACTTTCATTGAGTTTGTGTCGATTATTGATAAAGCCAGAACGCCAAAAGCAATGATTGATAGTTTAGAGGCACCGATTTGTATTCGTCACATTTTCAAGTCAAATGCATATTTTAAATGTTCAAGGTTGCAAGAAACTTACCTTATTTCCTTTGGTGTCCCATAGACATATACAGGGATGGTATAAACAAGCCAGCTGTTATGTCAACAATGTGAAAGATTCGTTAAATTATGAAGGAAAAGAACTGAATTTAAGATTGTCAGGCCCATTGCAGTTTACACGTGTGCTTTGTTTTTAATTTGTACCTACTAAGTGACATTCAGTGTTGGCAAATAACAGCAATTTACAGGGTAACACGACAGCAGAGTGATTAATGTATTGATCTAAATAGTCTGGACTTAGATATGGAACTTTGCTTTAACACATATGTAACCCTTTAAGTGCTTATAATTTAACCACAGTAACAGGGGTTCCACACATCTTACTCGAGATTTAATTAACTACATATAGTTACATCTTTATATTAAATTATTGCATTTTAAAACATAAGTCCCCATTTCAAGTATATTTTTTGCCAGGACTCTTCAGTTACTTGGGAATGACCAAACAATGAAAACCAAGTGTATTGATCACCTCCTTCCAATTAATTTTAAATTCCATTTTGAGGGTTCTAGAGTACACACAGTTACAGCAAATAAGTCAGTAACAATATTAATATCCCATGCAATTACTTTTATTTATTCATTCTTTCATCCATCCATCACCCAGAAACATTTAGTACATTTGACATTTTCAATACAACACATTAGTGAACACAAGTATGAAAAATAATTTATTTTTTCTCTATAATGAGTGGACATATGCTGACATGGCAAAATATACATAAGCAGTTAAGAATTTACTTTTTACAGACTAAACTGAAATGAGACAAATTTGATGAATGCAATTCAATATGAAGAAAAGAGAGAATTCTCCAGTTTCAAAATTCGCATTTCAATTGCATGACATTCTGTGCCAACATACTGCCAATTTTAATCACTTGTACTTGACAAAGTTACACAGTTCTTTGATTAACATTTTCAATTCCAAGTAAGAAGTGTTTGAATGATGCAACTGGTAGTCTACAAGATCTGACTCACTGACAAATTTTGAAAGTGTTTTCCAAAAATATTAGTCAAAGTCAACTCATCTGGGCATAGACACACAAATCTTGGATAACACACAGTATTGAAAATCTTAAAACATACCTGGGAAATAGTTTAAATAGAAACGAAAGAAAGATTTAAGGAACAGGGTATTATACTTAATGATGAACAGCATTTTACCATTATTTATTAACAACGTGCAAAAAAAAAATGCTCCATTGAGAGAGAACATCCAAATTCACTGACCCTTAAAAAGCACCAGCTTTGTGTATGCTGATCTCAACTTTTTTGCATGCAGTGCATCTGTTGCACATTTTGCAGAGTGTTTCTGCCGTGTCAGCAGATACCTTTTGGCAATCGCCTTGATAAGCAGCAGTAAATGATTGTCTAATGGATGCTGATCCTTCATGTGTTCTGTCAAGTCAGTGAATATTGGTCTGTACAGAAATGTCGTGAGTATTTCTGACACACACTTAGTATACAGGTGCTTCTTTGGAACTTCCCAATCTCCAGCAGTGTATTTTCTGAATGTCTTTTCTGCAGAAAGGCAAATGTCAACAACATCATTTGATGGTGAAATTAAACCACCTCTACTCTTCATATGTATAAGGGAATATAAGATATGACTGCCATCACCTCGCAACACAGATAAGCATTGTTCACACTGAAGTGTACTTTCTAAGTGGCGAACGACAAACCCTGCAATGTACACTACAATATGGGCAGCCACTTCAGACAGAAACACACCAGCGTCAACATAGTCATGGTCATGAGTCACTAAATAGCTGTCCATGTCTACTAACTGTGAGCGAGTTGAGGTGAGATTTATGTGTTCTTCAATACTCTGGCCACAGTAAGTCAGAATAGAGATATCTTCAAGTGCTATACAATTGCCTTTCTCAGACTCACGAATCTCATTGTGTACTAATAGCCTTTTGTAGGCAGACATGAACTGACGTGCAGTTGGGTTATTATTCCACCCACCACGACTACGAATAGCACTGAAAAACATTTCTAAATGGTCTTGAGAGCACTTGTAAATTGGTAAGAATTTCAGCAAAGCCGCAGAAGATTGAGGCTCAACTAGCTTCGCATACAAGTGTAAAACACTGTGTATACAAATAATAAAGCCAACAAATCCCGTCTTCCTGTTGGAGTCCACAAGTTTTATGTTATGAGGCACTGGAGACACTGAAAGTGTTTTGATGTATTTCTCTGCATCCAACAAAAATCCTTCCACAACTCTAAAGTTATGAACTGTCAGAGGCTTCTTCCACTGATTCTGGATTAGGCTCCTCGAATTCAGCACATCGAAAAGGTTATTGAATATGCGGATGAATTGTATAGTTGCAGATGCATCGTCAAAGCCAGGGATCTTCATATCAGAACAATATTGCATTGCATCTGCCACAGAGTTGCTGAGCAGCTGGGCTGCTAATCTGACTTTCATTTTGTTGCGTAAAAAATTTATATGAGAGCCTGTAATGCTGTTGCCTAAATGAAGTCCTTCTTTTACCTGTATCTTATGAAGCAGTTCAAAAAGGTACCAAGAAATTACACCACCTTTCTCATCCCAGAAATGTTTCTTCTCTCCTAAGGAATTTCTCACTAATTTCAGCATATGTGGAGGATCTAGCAAAAATGCCACTTCACAAGTGGTACCTTCAACAATAAATGTTGTCTTTAAATTATCAAGGACAAGATTGCATCCCAAGTATTTGGCCATGGATAAATTTGTGGCACAACCATCACAAGACAGAGAGACCACCTGAACACCACTGGCACTGGCAAGGCTAATGCATTGTTGAATTATTTGAGCTTTCTGCTCCCCTGTTATCCCACAAGTCAAAAAGTACCCCACTGGTAGCTTCCAAGAGGCATTAATAGCGCACAACATCAGTACAAATGCCTCTTTAGCTACAGGTAAGCTATCCATGGCTATAGAGGACCCCATATCAACATAGCCATAATACTGACCACCATCAAACTCAATGTGTTGCCTAATTGCAATCTCATCAACCAATAGGCTGCAGAGAATACTGTTACCTGATCCTGATGCTTTAGACCTAATTATGGCAAAAGCTTCGGAAGTAAATCCAGGTGCCCCACCCACACACTGGTACCACCTTGATAATGTTCTAGGATGTGGTAGACATGTATTAAAAGTATTTCTGACATACTTATATGCTCTTGGAGAGTAAAAGTGTAAGGTTAAGGCAAATGATCGTAGTTCGGGTCTGTATGTTCTAGGCACACTCTGACAGTTTGCTTTTGCAGTTTGCCGTTGCAACAACTCCTTCTGCATTCCAGGAATACTTTCCAGGACAGTAAGGCCACTTTCATCAATAAAATTATTTTTCCTAAGTTCATTGATAACACTGTTCAAAGATGTCACTTTCTTTTTTAGACGTCGTTTTGACTGCTGAAGAACTTTTATTTTTTTCTTGTATTCTTCATTTTTTGATGATAAAAAACTCACATCCCTCTTGAGTTTTTTTACCACAACTGATGCTTCATCATGTCTACTACTCGAACACTTTGTGGTCTCAGCAGCAAGTATAGACACTTCAGATTCAGTTGCAGTCTTGGTGGCTAAATCTGCAGTGCTTTTTGTAGCCATCTGCCTTTCTGCTGGCGGTGGTCTCTTCCGCTCTTTCTAAAAAAAATGAAAACAAAAAACTTAGCTAAAACATTGCAATTGAAATGTGTCACATGTAAAAAAACCAAACTTGCCTCACAGCACTCTATAAACTCCAAAGTTAAATGTAAAATGTCACATTCTCATAGAAACTTATTAAAGGAACATAATAATTATCTTGTGCACAAACAGATTTGTGTGCAGTATCAAGAATAATGAAGGGACATGCATATATGGTAGAGAAGACACTGAACACAGGTGCTTAAAGTTCATTGATCAGCTAGGGACAGAGCATGTTTTTGAAATTTCTGCTACAGAAAGAAAGTTAAATATAATTGCGAAAGTGGAAATGATTGTGCAGTAGAAGTCAAGGAAGTGATTGCAGTGTCAAAGTGCTAAGCTGACACAGTCTGAAGTTATTTGGCAATCTTGTTTTTTTTTGCTAGGAATGGCCTGCCAGTTAAAATGCAATTAAATATAAATTTTTGTTTAACATCTACAGCAGCAGAAATAAGATTTGTAATCTTGCCAGAAAACAGTCAAACAACAATATATGACAATAAAGGACAGTAAATGGTGATTTAATTTGCCTGAAAACTTCTAATTAAAACAAACAACTACATACAGTGCAGAAATAATATATGACACACACACACACACACACACACACACACACACACACACACACACACACACACACACACACACACAGAGAGAGAGAGAGAGAGAGAGAGAGAGAGAGAGAGAGAGAGAGGGGGGGGGTGTTAGTTTAAGGACATTAGTAAATGAACTGGCATCAATGTAAATGAACTTCCCCTTCAAATATCTGTAACGTGTAATACAATAACAAAGTGAAATTAACATATCTATGAACAGATTCTACACTTTTATTACATACAGTTAATTCCGTTGCAATCTCCACATTTCAGTTACTACACGTGCGTAACTATTGCAATTGAAATCTCCAGACAAGTAGTTCCGGATATTGAGGTTTTAAACCGTAATTTTATGGCAGCTGAATTCCATATTGATATGCTACATTTCACGAACCTTTTGCAAGTGAGCAGGATAAGCGGAAAAAATTGATGGCACAGCATCTTCCCTAATGCGGACTGACGAAACTGATGTTCGATCAATATCTTCCTCCCGGAAATGCTGCGAACATATTTTACTGTACTTGGTTGGTTTCCAATCTTTCCTTCTCAAAGCGTTCACCCAGAGAGCTCTTCGCGTTGGATTGATAGGAAATCTAAGTCAAATCACAGAAATAAAACCATACAGTAAAACTTTACAGTGTATCAGAATTTCAAGTATATATAAGAAAATAGCGCTTAAATAAGTCCACTTACGAATGAAATGTGATTTGTTTAAACTTTAGACTACAATCAGAACGATTAGTACACCCGTAAGCGACGCAAGCCGGCATTTTTTTATCACAACACTTCACGACCACACGGAATCAAATCACCAAATGCGAATGTTTTGGGGTAGGTAACATGGCGGACCTTCTCTTGGGTTGGCTTCAAGTTTGTGACGTCATGACAACTCCTCTTATTTTTACCTCCATGATATGTACGTGTTAAAAGAAGCTGACACGCCCATATAAATTAGTAACCATTCCGGATAACTCCAATGGTCGAAATTAAGGCTATGCCCATACCTGTCAGTATTATCAACGCTCAAAAAGGAAAACAATCTCGGACACTGTGCAGCTCCATATGGCGTCAGTGCACAGTGGGGGGCAATTATGTCGAAACATTTTTTTTTCGTTCTTTTCTTTTTATACATGTAAGCTTTATGTAAATTGAATGACTTGTAGACCATGACAAAGATAAATTAACGAGTTGTTTTGTGGCAAGGATATTGTTTTGATATATTTGCATGAAAAAAAAGGAAGAAGAAATACGATCTTCAATTTATTAATTTCTGCATTTTCACCCTTTTTCTCCCTAAATGTGGTAGCAGGCGGATGTTTCACTAGCTCTGCTGTGCCAGTATTGTTTAAAAATGTGCATTCCAACCATATATTAAAAAGTGTTATAAAAGTTATTAGAAATGCAAGTTAATTCATATATATATGAATTAACTTGCGTTTTTATATATATATTGAGGTATATATATATATATATATATATATATATATATATATATATATATATATATATATATATATATACACCTCAATAACACACATCTGTTCATCATTTTGCCTGCACCAAGAATGCTGCATCAAGAGGTTAGAAGCAGACAAAAGGAATATGTACGAGCAGCAGAGGGCGATCGATCCTGTACTGATGTTGTAATAAGCAACACTATGCACAATGGAACTAATGTGAATAAGTATGTAACTTTTAGATGATGAATATTAATCTTAAATGTATTGACATTGACGGCCTCTTGATATTAGAACCAATTAAAGTTAACCCTGGATATATATACCTTCCAATTTCTTTCAATTATTCTTTCCAGTTAATTTTTTTAATTATTAAAGCAGCAATTATTAATCAGTTCCAATATTTTATGCCCAGCCCCTTATATGACACTATTCAAGGGTCACAAATTATTATTTTTCAGGGCACCAAAAATATGGAGATCACATGGGGAGGGATAGGGATCGTATTGATGATGCAAAAGGGCTTTCCAGTCGAATTTCTGGAGCACAATTGAAAACACCTCGAAACATGTGGGCAGGCATTATCCTGCAACAGAACTGTGCCATCTGTCAACATCCCTGGGCTTCTGAAAAGTTCAATTTTTGTAAAGTGACCAGATACCACTACGTCTTAACTGTGGTGCCATGTTCCAGAATTTCAATGAGCCCTTGCAGTCAAAGAAGGAGGTCATCATGACTTTCCTGTATCTGTAATGAATGGCTTTGGCTCTGAATTTGCTCTCTGGCTCAAAATGACACCACCATGTTTCATCTCCTGTAAGAATATGGGATAGGAAATGTTACTCTTAATTGTGATACCACTTCTGGTGCTGCAGCAATGTCAACATTCTGTCCAACTTCTGCTCCTGTCACACTGTGGGGACCCCACTGTGCACAGATTTTCAGAAACACGAGATGCTCTGTCATGATGGCATAAAAAGGACCATAGCTTGATGTCCAACATGAGACAAATGTCTTCCACCACCTGTTCTGGTGGCAGCATAAACTGCAGAAATGACATAAGGGGTAATGACACAAATGTTAATACGCTTCTTAAGGTGTCGTGTTGTTACATGGGACATTGATCAGGACAAACAGAAGACACTCAAAGGTCAATACCGTACCTCTGTGGGGTTTGAAATGAAAAGAACCAATATAGCCTCAAAGTCTCTGCTCAAACTCACCACCACCAGCATCAAGACAAGCTTGCAGTCTGCCATGCACCAACTGCTGCTCATGTTCTAGCATTTCAGCGGAAATTGCTGTGCAGGCAGCAGTAATATGCCATTGTATATCATCTGGTTTGGAAACAATCCCAGAAGATATGCAGTCGTAATTTGTGCACTATCGGCCAGACAGCCATGAAGTAGATATCATAGGTTTGTAACGTCTACGCTCGGGCGTACGTTAACTCTTTAAAGCCTGTACTATGGTAAGTTGACGGGCTTCACCTTATACGAAAGGATTTTAGTAAATACGTTGACCGCGTGTACGTGAATGGAGGCAAAATCAGACTCACTCAGTAACAACAATGATACGTCAAGCAGGTCTAAAGTGCAACTACACGTTAGGACGGACAAGAAACATACACAGCAGATGCTACCAATTGTTAATAATACGGTCACCAGCCTAATTAGGCATTAACTGAGTTTCTTCCCTGTACAAGAGGAAGTATGTTCAAGCATAACAACACATAGTAACATTGCATTATATGGTAAATTTTAGAACCAGAAAAATCTACTGAACTAATATTTTCACTTTCTGTACTAATATGGACAAGCTATAAATACACAACATTACACTGCAATGTTTACTACAAACTTCGTATTGTCTATTGACCTGACTAAAATTGGGCATAGGTTACCTAGAAATAGCGCTTTTGAAACACACATACAAAGTCAGTTGTAAGGAGGGAAAACACTGATAAATTTAGATTTTATATTGACTTTAACTTTGCTGGTTAAATCAGTTCAGTACACTTCAGATTTCAAATGAATAGAAAAGAAAAAAGGGGGGGGGGGGACCATGAAACTATTATGATCACTGTAGTGAAAGTTTGATTATTGAGAGCATTAAGCATTCAAGATTTCCAATATATGATTTACCGCTCTTTTTGTCTTATATCCTGCTCATTTAACTACCGTTATTTTTGTCTCAATTTAAATAAACTTCATTACCAAACAAATTTCAACATTATCTTCCAACTTGGTCAGACCTATATTATTCGTCCAGTATTTCATTAACAACAAAGTTCTTTAAACATCATTTTAACATTGATAGGTCTGCAGGTAATTATTATTAACATAAACTTTAAATCGTCATCTTGGGACACTTGGATTGCACAACATGTGGAAAGGACCCTGTCTAGGTTAGTTGTGAGGATAATTAATTGATAGGACAGTTCTGGTAAATTTTTAAGTTATTATTGAACAGTATGTAGCTAAGTAACCCTGCTCCACACGAATACAGTACTAAAAGTTTCAACCTGTTCGTATCGATGAGGCAGGCGGCGAGATGGCGAGGCACAAAGCACACGTGCAATTACAGCAATGGCTCATGAAATATCGGCACTTTACTTCTTCATGGCGTCGCAATGCTTTTCCATTTAGTGGCTATGGAATATTGTCATGCTGTATAGATGTCGGAAACAGCATATCCGAGGCTCAACGAAACCACTTTTTCCAGGAGAGCCTCCTCGATCCAGCACGTGTTTCTCAGATCGATGCCCAACTCCGACTACTACTACTGCTGAGCCCGTTGTTCCGTACCGTGCCCGTGTGCATTTTCCCGCGCTCACCTGCCTCCACCTTTTACCGCTCCCCTACAGACAGGGTATTCACCAGAGGTTTTGCATTCCACATATCCTAATACATTGTCTACGTATGGACCAGGCGTACAATTACAACTTTCACATCTTACAATAGTTTCAACCTTAGTTCCACTTCCCTTCGATTACAACATTACTTGAAATTGAACATAAACATTAAGGTTCACATCGAAAATTGTTTACAGTTGCTTTAACATAATGGTATGAAACAAAAAAGAAATAAAATCAGAACATCGATTAGGCTAATTCATTGAAATTCAGGGGAAAAATTTATTATAAGTACAATAGTATAGTGTTATTGTTGTTACAGGTTCCTCCTAGTCTGAAGGAGACCGTCTTCTAACACTGGTGGAAGATGATCTGTCAGGAGGCTGAGCTGCTTACACAAATTCAGTGTCCCTCTATGAACAACGACTATAAGGTGATGTTGCACTATTGCACATTGCAAATTTAAACTTCATGGACACTGACATGCAGAAGCATAGTAGAATAACTGGCACCTGTGGCACAACACTTTACTCTCTCCCCCTTCTCCTCCTCCAGAAACACACATAGTAATATGAGGGTTGCCCAGAAAGAAATGCACCACATTTTCTTTTCTAAGCCAAAAGACAAGTCTATGATGTGAAACGTTACATATGTATTATTTGAAGTCTCCTGAGTGAGTGGACGAAGTTTCCATCACCTCTGACAGATAGCGTAGCTGCATGACAGCTTCAAATTGGCATCCGTAGGTGATGTACTTTATAAGAAACATGCTGTCATTGAATTTCTCACTGCAGAGAAAGAAACTGTGAGCAATATTCACAAACACTTGTGCAAAGTCTGTGGAGCATCTGTTGTTGACAAAAGTACAGTTAGTCATTGGGCACAGAGGGAGATGTCATCAGAAGATGGTTGGGCAGAGCTCCACGATTTGCAGCAACCAGGGAGACCTTCCACTGCTGTCAAACCTGACATGTTGCAGTGAGCTGATGTTGCCACTCGCAAGGACAGACACATTCATGCAAAACATTTTGAGGACGATGAAGGTGGTGATTCACACAGTGAAGCACTGGCTCTGCCACCAAGACAAGGACTGGTACCGACAGGGCATACATGCCCTTGTTTCGCACTGGAGGACGGCGATAGAATGGGATGGAGATTACATGAAAAAAATGGGGTCTGTAGATAAAACAGCATCCTTTCATGTTTGTAATTCTCATTATGTTCAACAGAGAATAGTTGAAGAAACAAAATGCGGTGCATTTCTTTCTGCGTAAGCCTCATACAATATATAGAATTTACTCACCACAAGAATATATTACACATAATAATATAATGTAGTACCTACCTTAAAGTATCTGTAATGTATTACCAACGGTCACTACCTAAATACAATTCTAAAACAATATACTGTTTTCCAGGATAAATAGGGACATAGGTCCAGGTCTGGCTTTAAATTTGAGACAAAAAATCTAGTTAAATAAATCACGACTAGGCCTGGATACAGAAATGTGCCTGTATCAGTGAAAAAATCAAACAGGCTATTATCTAGAATTAGTTAAAATTATTTTTTTGCATATCTATATAATTGTTTTAAAAACATACAGCTTTTGAACAACCAATATATATATACTTTATATATAAAATAGATACGCTCATTAATAGTAATAATAGTTCATCATAATAATATAATATTATAATACAGTAATGCAAATAAGGACTATATATACATTTTTTGGCTTTGATGAAACGTTGTTGTTGTTGTTGTTGTTGTTGTTGTGGTCTTCAGTCCTGAGACTGGTTTGATGCAGCTCTCCATGCTACTCTATCCTATGCAAGCTTCTTCATCTCCCAGTACTTACTGCAGCCTACATCCTTCTGAATCTGCTTAGTGTATTCATCTCTTGGTCTCCCTCTATGATTTTTACACTCCAATGCTAAATTTGTGATCCCTTGATGCCTCAGAACATGTCCTACCAACCGGTCCCTTCTTCATGTCAAGTAGTGCCACAAACTCCTCTTCTCCCCAATTCTATTCAATACCTCCTCATTAGTTATGTGATCTACCCATCTTATCTTCAGCATTCTTCTGTAGCACCTCATTTCGAAAGCTTCTATTCTCTTCTTGTCCAAACTAATTATCGTCCATGTTTACTTCCATACATGGCTACACTCCATACAAATACTTTCAAAAACGACTTCCTCACACTTAAATTTATACTCGATGTTAACAAATTTCTCTTCTTCAGAAAGGCTTTCCTTGCCATTGCCATGAAACATATTTATCAATTAATTAAGTTGATTGGTTCAATTTTTTCTCTTCTTGCACTTAAAAATGCTGCTTCACTGAGGTGATCTTGTCGTTAATTGTAGGTGAGAAAATTAATTTTAATTTGCTGAATGAATATTCACAGTTAGCAATTGGTACCAAAACAGTAAGGAGTATTTGAAGTATGACACACCGGTTTGGAAGATCATCATCTCTATATGAGATTATAAAGGTAATGTTCAATGTCTTGTCAACTGTGGAGTAACACCTTGCAGTCACATGTTTTAACATAGAGTTCTGTTGTGTTAAAATCTGTTTTATGAAATTTGAAAACTTACAGATTTGACATTTCTCATGTTTAATTCATTTTAACTGCCTTTTTTATAGCCTATTAATTATATAAATGATGTGATATACATATTTCAGTGACTCAGTAATATCTAAACAATGAGTGTGCATATATTTCCTTTCTTTTACATCAGTAACATCTTTTTAATTCTTATTACATTTGTAGCTTGCCATTATGGTGTAAATGGAGTTAGCTTATAAGTATCCAAGGTTCTTGTAAGAGCTGAGCAGTAAAGGAAAAAGGCATGTAATGTGGGACACTGGTCTGACAGTTGCAGATAATGAGTTTAGACACAGCTTTCTCAACAGCTAAGATCCTGTTTTTGCAGTGCTGGGCTGTTGCCGCCTCTTGCCTATCAGATGCTGGGAAGCACCTAGCCATCTCCCCATAGCATAGAGAACGGTCAGGAGAACATTTTAGTCCTCATAAGTTTGTTTTGTTTATTATCTTAATGTAATCTAGCCAAATTAACATGAAGATGCAATTCATTACTGCAAAACCGTTTGTACCCTGATCTGATGATAAATGAGGATTAGCAGCTACAAGAGAACTCACAATTTTTTAGAAGATTTTAATACAATATTTTTTGAAATATCTTTTAAGTAATTTTGCTCCTTAACTAACAATTGGCTTTAGAGCTTGCAAAACAGAAAACGTGCTTTTATGTTTTGTTTTACAGCCTCCTCTGTGTTAGAGAAGGGCTCCCATCTCTCTGCGCAGGGTAGGCAACTGGTTCAGGGTAGGCAACTGGGTTGCAGATTAGAATCTTCAAAATACAGACACAGGACGCAAAAATACCACCCACCACCCACTGCTGAATTGTTTTTCTGTTCTTAGCTCCAAGCCTTAGTATAGAAATATTGTAGGATTCAGAGAGCACAATTCCTATTGGTGAAGATGACTTGACATCAATCCCCCACTAGTGTTAATAAGACTAAAACTAAGCTTCAATTGCATAAGACACTCTTTCTTTTTGTTGGAAGGAGCCTCCCACAGTTCTCAAACCTGTGGCTGGGTAAGACAAGTGAAAAGATCGCAATACAGTGAGGATATGAGGTTTCGTAATTTTCTACGGGAGACATATGTTTCAGTCTATACTCTGACACCAGAGAGGTTGGGACATTCCGTTTCCGAACTCGCCAGATCAAACTGTCATCTAGTACTTGACCCTATGCAACTGCAGGAAAACTGCCTTGGCGTGCAGACATGAACAACTTCCGCTTGGTACAGTGCAGTTGCGGGACGACCTTCTGCCTTAGTATTAGCTGAATAGACAAATCTCTATTTAACCTCCTGCTTTGTCAGATTAAAATCTGTCATTAGCTTTAGGATTTGATGGAGTTCTGGTTCAGATCTTGAAGGTATAGAGGACCTAGCAGTTTTCAATCCTAGTAGGAGAGCTTTACTCTAAGTTCGGGTTCCATACGAGCATCACTCAGGATCGCTTTTTTCATTGAATTTAGTCCTTCTGACTTTATTCATACTGATAGAATATTTCTTGGCATTTTGGTTTGGTTGTTTGAATGTTTAAAGGCAGGTTCTGCATTGGTATGGACATACACCATTGTAAATTTGAACATGGTTTTTGATATTTATTTCAGCATAGGACAGGATTAATTGCATTTTCACCACCAACCACCAGATGTGTGTGTACAAGCAGACCCATATGCAGCACATGAGCAGTGACATCACACCAGCAGACATCGTCACAAAGATATAGCACGCATGTTTGTTACAGTAAAGTTAAGCTCAGCTCCGGCAGTTTAGGGAAAATCAGTGTCAACTTCTTGTTCAGGTCTGATCATGATTCAGCTAATCTTTAGACTTGCATGCCAATTTCAATTTTATAATGTACATTCATTGTTGATGAGGATGAGCACATTCTTTCATGAATGAGCAGTAAGGAAGTTGTTAGTTCACTCCAGTCCTTCTCCCTCATTTTATAAGCACAGTCAATTAAGTTCATTTTTTAATAATTCTGGCTTATGTTCATCATCCAATCAGCAGTGTTGCTGAAACATGTCCAAGTGCCCACCCCCCCTTTTTTCTGTTGAAAATGAATGAAACTTGTTGAAGACATACCTTTTCTTCAAGTAGCCATTACCAGTCATCATTTACATCTCCATACAAATCTTAAGGCTAAGAGAGCTGATGATTTAATTTCAAGCATTTATTTTGGTAAGATGTAAAATTTTTCAGTAAGCTGGTAGAGAGAGATTACTCACATGTCAAGATTCCCAACCTAGGGTTAAATGTAATGGAGCTAAATTGTTTATTGCGTTATCCAATATCCATCGTGAAATTTTGTCAGGCATTTAATATAAGGTGTGGTGTTTCACATACATGCACACAATTCAAAACTTAAAAGAAACTCCTCGTGTCTTGCAAATTTACATAAATTTTTACAACTCTTTTCAATAGTGTTGTCATTGTTAACCTTGTTTAATAGATTTTCAAAATCTATTAAAAATCCAAATTTGGAATTAAGCTCATTTAATCATGTAAACTGTGTCTGTATTTCTTGCTGCAGACCATAAAGATAGCTTGTCACAGTGTGAGAAATTTCAGGCCAACATTACCAGCCAACTCTCTGAGAATTTTTCTTCATCTGCTAATATGGATTGTTATACCAATATCCCATTTTTCAAAGAGAGATTTAGCCTTTTCTATTGCCTCTTCACAGATCTCATCTCGAATTTCTGCAAGTTCAGTCGCTAATGATTCAAGACCATGGAATGCTTCTCTAATTAATTTTAGAATCTTGTAATTTGAGCTGCACATGATCAGTTCTCCTCAAGATTTCAGCCAGAAATAGACTACAATTATGAAATTAAAATTCAGTATATCTTGCAATAAAATTGTGGATTCACTTCTGGTCTCACTTGTGGTAGGGGTGTCCTCGCTATTTTTTCAAGTAGGTCTACTAACTCCCATCAATAATAAAGCAAACTGTCTGTGCCCTGGCGCTCCATTGTGAATCAACTTTTGTTCTTTGGGGCTCGCAGTGCATCTGGCTATTATTCATAAATAATCATCATGTTTCAGTTTTCTTTAAAGCATCTTTAATAATTCCCACAATGCCAGGAAAAAATGTATATTTTTAATTATTCCAAAACATGTTACAATGATTGAATTTTGCTTAGCTGCAGTAGGTACTAAATTTAATGAGTGGTTATCACAACCTACAAATAATGGTTGATTATTTTTTCTGTAATTCTTTGCTGAATGAAAGATATGTGACATGATGTTACAGCAACATTATCATAATATCATGATCCACATTTCTTAATGAAATCTGATTGGAATTAAAACTTTCTAAAACCATATTTTCAACCAAAGATGCATCTTTAGCAAGTATTTCAATGAATCTCCAGAAAAGAATCTTTGATATAAACATTTCTGTTGGTAAAATCAATACCTACATACCTAAAGACTTGCAACATTTGTTCTTGATGAGTGATATCGGGAGCTGAATCAAAGGAAAGTTCATAATATTTATTTATT
Organism: Schistocerca cancellata; assembly: GCF_023864275.1. Classification (NCBI taxonomy): domain Eukaryota; kingdom Metazoa; phylum Arthropoda; class Insecta; order Orthoptera; family Acrididae; genus Schistocerca; species Schistocerca cancellata. Next base: position 1,257,392,877 of record NC_064626.1, read on the forward strand.
TTGATGTCACTTAGTGGGTTATTTTGAACAGCAGATTTCAAAAGATGAACAAATTTATTTTGAATTTGTGGTGACAGGTATGAGATTGTTACTGGAGTTTCAATGGCATTTTTAAGATGTTTTTCTAGTAATGGATAAAAATGAGAAACAAGTTCAAGTATGAACAACAAGTTTATAACATATGTACCATTTTAAAGAGCTACATCTTCACATCTTCAACATGACCATGTAGAGGAAGATCTTGTACACTCAGATACTTCATACATGCTAATATTAATTGCAGTATATTTTACCACCTTATTTCTGTGTGAAGTAGGTTCGATATTATTGGGAGATTATTACTGAATTCTATATAAGCAACATCTTTGAACTCCAGAATATGTGGAATATCCAGAAAATGTTGAATTACAGTGAGCGTTTTTGTTGCATTTCCTGTACTTTTTATTAGCTAAGAAATGAATTTGGAACTTCAGATGTACTTGGGCCCCCATATTCATCATCTTTAATGTCTTGTATTTGTTATTATTTGTTATTGCATAAACGTTTAGCAGTAGTTGGAGTACAACCTAAACCTGATTCTGATTTTATTTGTTTATCCTTTGGCTGCTTTATTTTTATTTTTTACTAAATATGACTGTTGTTATTCTAGATTTCTTAGCTTTTTTCCCTTGCTCCAGTTTTCTTTTCCATTTCTTGTCTAAATAAAACAATCAACACAACTACAAATAGAATATAAAAAGAACAACTTATTTTGTTGTGAACTGCAAACAATACAGTAAACAAATTTAAATATTGTCAATCTCTTCAATTATTTTCTTGAAGACTGAATGTCACACACAAAAAGAAGGCAATATACAGAGAGCATGCGAATGCTGCATTTTTTACTCTGAGTGCCCCTAACATCATGAGTGGAAAAGTTTATGAATAAGAGGCAGAGAGAGCAGCTGCCAATAGTGCATGTCTTGAACTGGCGTCCAATACTACAAGCCTAATTTATGTTGGCTTGCAGAGTGTAAAATGGAACTCATCATAATTCAGAATACCACAATTAACTTTTGTATAAGTACCGGCAAATCTCGAATTCTTTAGAGAACTGAATGCCCATGTATGTAACAGCTACAAATGTCTCAGTTAATGTGTTAAATAATTGACATTAAACACATAAGTTAGAATAAGTTTAGAAAAGGTCAGATTATGCTTCAGGTTTGTTGGAAGTTGGTAAGTGCTGTCATAATGCACTGCTGAATAAATACATTCTGAGTAATTTGCACTTATTTTTTTTATTATTATTTTTTATTAGCCAACGTGTTGAAATAGACAGTTTTGACATTACATTTGATAGTGAAGCTAGAATTTGGAAACTATGTACATTCAGATTACATTATATGAGGATAAAGAGTTATTCTCTACATTATAATTTCCTAACATCATAGTTACTCTCTACTACATTCCAATTCCTTTACATCATAGATACACTTATCAGCTAACAATTTGTGCAGCTGGTTCTTGAAGGCATTACCTTGTAAGCCTTTCAGTGATGGTGGTAACTTGTTATATAATTTTAATCCTGTTTGTTTAAAGCTACTTTGGACCTTAGACAGCCTAGTAAAGTCTACATGAAGATTGTTTTTATATCTGGTATCATGTGAATGAACATCTGTTCTGGAAGGTAAGGTATGTATTTGTTTTTTTAATGGAAAGAAGACACATTTTGTATATACAGAGAAGGTAGTTAAGATGTTATGTTCCTTAAAGTGCTTTCGACATGATTCTTTGCTTTTAATACCTGTAATTGCTCTAATTGCTTTCTTCTGCCACATGAACACTGTCTGAGCACCAGATGAGTTGCCCCATAATTTTATTCCGTACTGTAAGTGAGATTCAAAGAAGGCATAATAAGAAGATAAAAGTTGTTTTCTGCTAAATAATGTTTTTAGCTTCCTGAACAAAAAGACTACTCTAGATAGTCTGGTACATAACAGTTCCATGTGGGTGTTCCATGTTAATTTCGGGTCCAGGTGGATTCCTAGAAGTCTTACAGAGTCAGACTCATTTAATTTTTCCTGTAGATTGTGCAAGAAGAAATACATAGTTTCAGTCTTGCTACTGTTGAGTATCAGCTTGTTACTGTGGAGCCATATGGCAGACTTTTCAAGCATTACTTTTGTTTGTTTCTTCACTTCCTCCAATTTGTTATCTGAGGTAATCACGGTTGTGTCGTCAGCATATATTATTGACTTGTGAAGCATGAAAGTAGGCAAGTCATTCATGTATACCAGGAAGAAAAAAGGTCCAAGCACTGAGCCTTGTAGCACGCCTCTTACAAATGGTAGGGCATTTGATTGCTGGCTATTTACTAAAACTACCTGAGTTCTGTTTGTCAGGTATGATCTGATTAGTGCCAGTTCATTATTTTTGACACCATAGCACTCTAGTTTGTTTATTAGTATTTCATGGGATACAGTATCAAATGCTTTACTCAGATCTAGTAGTACAGCACAAGTGATGGAATTTTTCTCGAAGCCATCAAGTATGTCTGTCACAAGAGTTTCTACTGCATTTATTGTAGACAATCCTGGGCTAAAACCAAAGAGCGAGGAGGAAAAAAGATTTTGTTCAGAAAAGTAGTGTTTTAATGCAGCATTCTATTATCTTGGATAATATACATATGAGGGATATTGGACAGTAACTTTCAGGGTTGTTTTTTTTCTCCTTTTTTTAGATTGGGATAACAATAGTAGCCTTCAGGACATCAGGAAATTTTCCAGCTGTAAAAGTACTATTGATCAGAAAGGTAAGAGGGCAACAATAATGTCAATTATTTGTTTCAAGATGGTGTTGGAGATACCATAGAGATCTTCACTGTATGAGCCATGTAGGTTTGTGACGACTTTGTATACAGTTTGGCAGGTCACCTGTTTCCATTTAAAGGATAAGTTATTTAGGTCAGGAATGTTGTAGGTAAAACTTTCAGAAGTTGCATCATCTGGTGCAGAGGTAGCAGTAGCTTCGAACTTAGTACTATTAACAGAAAATTTATTTAATTTTTCTGGCACTATTGAAATTTCTTGTCTGTTTTTATGCTTCCCTGCTATTTTGTTTATTACCTGCCAGGCTGCTTTGCATTTGTTGCTTGAGTTTTCAATGAAAGCATCATTGGCTCTCTGCTTTGCTGTCTGTATTTCAGTCCTATAATTCTTCCCGGCTTCTTTATACTTCTGCTTTGATTCTAGGTTACCAGTTTTAGCCATTTTATGTAGAGCAATAAGGGTGTTTCTCATGTCATGCGGTTCAGGAGTGAACCAGTTGTGTTTCTTTTTCCTAGTTGGTGCACCATCTATTTTCATCTTTTTGATTATTTGTGGGCACCAGTTTTGATTGGAAGCAAAAGGCATTTATTACACATCTTTATGTTTATGATGTCATTTCTCCCGAATTGTGTGTCTTACAACGATATTGTCTTGTGGACATATTCAGTTGTGTATATGGATGCTGTCTGCAAAGTGAGAGACAGAGTTGGTAGTAAAGAAGTATTAAATTAAAAAATCATGCATGATTTGAAGTTTTAGTATGTGCCACTTTTAGCAGTTTTTCACGCATCTAAATACTTATGGCATATCTCCTGTATCGTGTGTCCTAAAGCGATATAATTTATCATATAAATTCACTGGCATAGGTGGATGCCATCTGCATCTGTGCTGCGAATAGAGTAGACAGCAAACAAATAATAAGTTAAAACATCATGCCTAATGCTAAAGTAAGTCTGACTGCATGAACAGCGAACATGTAGAGAGCAATAACATTTTTCGTTTCATCATTTTATGGGGGTGTCAGTGAGAAAAAGTTTTTCGCACCAACAGCCGTACAGGCATAATAGCAATTACAGCAGCAGAATTCTAAAACAACCGCGCAGAAACTCGGTACAAAGTGCATGCACATGCTGGACTATGGGGATGTGATTCAAGATTTGCTTAAAGAAAACAAACAAAACACCACGAATGACCTACATCCAGTAGTGATTAGAAAAGTAGCCTTGCAAGGAATCATAGATGGTGGAAGCCAGCTTTCGGCTATTTCAGAGGCAGCCTTCAAAGTGTGCAAGGGTGATCAAACATGGCCTACCTTTAAAATCTAAAAGATTAAAATATCAGGGACAATCGTGGGAAAATGCATGGAAGTATCGCAACAGGTACAACTGAAATTTAGCTGTCAGGGCCACCAGTTCGAAGCCAACTTCATTGTGGTCCCAAAGTTAGCAATCGAAAATTATAATAGGCATGGACTTCTTGTACGAGAACCACGCCATAAGTGATATATGTCGTGGCACAGTCACCTTCCAGAAGGGCAAGATAAGGCAGGTCAGATTTGAAGAGCGGGCTATTCCGGCGCAACTCCCTACTACATGTCTGCGACTACATATTGTAGAGCAACGAGGCGGACATGGTGAGGGAGAAGAACACGAACGACGCATTCTAAGGTGGCAAGAAAAGGCAGTTCATGTAAAGGAAGAACTAGCACAGATGATAGACGGCAAGGTCAAGGCATGCAGGAGCATAGCGATAAAGGAACGAGAAGATCTGAGGAACATTCTAAAGGACAACTTGAAAGTTTTTTGGCCGAAACCAGGGGCTATATGAAACCTCCAGTACGAGTTACAAGTGAAGGAATATCAAAAGCTGAGAGTTACTCCATACCCCATTCCATTGGTGATGAAACAAAAGGTCACTCGTGACCTGCAAACTATGTTAGACAACGATGTAATCGAGCACGCTACATCGTCATACTCGAGCCCCATACTTATAGTGACAAAAAGGGATGGTTCGATTCGGTTGGTTCTGGATTCATGCCAGATCAATATGATCATAGAATCCAAAACCGATAGGCCAGAAAAATTAGAAGAATTATTACAGAAATTTTATGGCGTCATCGTATTCTCTTTGATCAAACTGCGTAGTAGTTTTTGGCAGCTCGAACTAAAACCTTCCTGTCGACAATACAATATATTCCTGGCCTTCAGACATCCTACCAATACACAAGACTGCCGTTCGGGTTGAATGTATCCTCAGCTGCTTTCATCAGAAGCCTAGATACGATCCTGAATGACACCCTAAAGGATTGGCTCATAACTTATGTGGATGACATCATTATCGCCGAAGCCTCGTGGGAGAAACATAATGAAGTACTGGAGAACCTGTTGAGCACTTTCAAAGCATATGGTGTCACGGTAATTTTAGGAAAATCATGCTTTGGAAGGTCACAGGAAAAGTTTTTAGGCCACATAATCTCGGACAAAGGGATCTATCCTGAGCCAGAGAAATTAGAGGCAATTGAACAGTTCGCCACCCCCACCACCGGACAGCAATTAAGGGGCTTTCTAGGTTTATGCAATTTCTACAAAAAATTCATAAACCTAGACTGTCTGGCTACCCCTTGTCTCTGTGCTCTTACGGGAAAGAAAACACCTTGGGTGTGGGAAGAGACAGCTGAGACTGAGTTCCAAAAGCTAAAGGCTGCGTTAGTAGAAGCTCCCATACTATCGCATCCGGACCTCAGCAGAGATTTCTGTATAGCTACAGACTCAGCGAAAACATGATTGGGTGTAGTAGTGTTCCAGGAGTTCGAGTCTGAGAGGGGCATTGAAAGATGGACATTCGGTTTCGGCAGCAGAACCCTATCAAAATGTGAAAGGAGCTACTCGGTAACAGAACTAGAGGCATTGGAAGTTGTGTGGGCGTTTGAGGAGTTCAGGTATTTCCTGTTAGGGAGAAAAACTCGCTGACCATAAAGTGCTACAATTCCTGCTAACAGCCAAATTAAACTACAGGAGATTAGGAAGATGGGTACTTTATCTGCAACAATATAAATTCTTGATCATACACATCCCAGGCTCGACTAATATTATCGCTGATGCACAGTCCAGATCCCCTATCGGATTAACCACCGCTGCACAGGACGATCTCAAGGAAAGTAATTTTAGCATCTTCTACATGAGAAAGGTTGCGTTCGAGAATTTCGTAATGGTCTCAATGCAAGATATTGCAAGAGAACAGAATAAGGACCCAGTATTGCGAAAGATTAAGGAACAATGGAGAGATAAAGAACAGAACAGAATTCGGCAATTTTACATCGTAAGAAAAAACATCCTTTTCTACTGTAGGGAAATCGAGGATGCACCTTGGGTTTTGTGCATCCCCGAAAAGACGATCAATAAAATAATATGGTACATACACCTGAGCTATGCACATTTCGGCCCCAGGAAGTGCTATCTAAAACTAAACATGCTGTGCCATTTTAGGAATATGGAGAGGCGCATCAGGAAGGTGGTCTCTGTCTGCAAGTTGTGTCAAAAGGCCAAGCACAACAACCAGAATTTCCAAGCTCCTCTGTATCCAATAATCCCACAAAGATTGAAACAGTTAGGGGCTGTGGATCTTCTCGGTCCATGGTTATTGCTATGTGCTTGTTGAGCTCGAGCTTACGTCAAAATATGTAACGTGCACCCTGTTACGTAAAAGGCAACAGCAGCGACGGTATCAAAGGCAATCTGCAGGGACTTCTCGTCGCAAGTAGGTAAAGTTGAGAACATCATTACTGACAATGGGCTGCAATTCAGGGTGAAGATATGGGTTAAACATTGGAACAACATGGTATAAAGCCAATTTTCATTTCAGCCTTCCATCCATATTCGACTCTGTCCGAGTGCATGATTAAGGATTTAGGAAACATTTGCCGAGTGTACTGCGCTAAGCAGCATGCCAACTGGGAGGTTTTCTTATCTGATTTTCAACAGGTTATGAATGAGCTGCCTCATGAGACAACGAAGTTTCCACAGATTACGGTATTAAGAAACAGACACCTGACAGACCGAATCACGGAACTAGTTGATTTACCTCCTTGAGAGCAGATGCAGCACAGAGCTGTAGTAAGCATGGCATTGGAAAATATAAAGACGGCAGCAGATAAACGCAAAAGGTTCACAGGCAGAGGGGCGAAGGTCAGGCATTTTGAGTTCGGACAGAAAGTCCAACTGAAATCACACCAACTGTCATGCAAGCAAAAGGGGCTCTGCCAGAAATTTTTTTCTGTTTATGGTGGACCATTCAGAGTAGGAAGGGTGGCCCACTCCAACTCATAAGAGTTAGAGTACATTAAGAGTAAACGATCATTAGGGTTACGTCATATAATGCAAATTAAACATTTTACTGGTTAGATATGGTAATTTGTTTGTCTTTGTGTTTCTTGTGTTGCATTAGTAATAAGTTCTGAAATGACTAGGAATCAGAGTGTATCAGGTATATCATGTTTTTTGTTGGGCCTTATTTTTGTGTCTTGTCTTCGATACAAGAGATCAGCAGATTGTTCAACGATAAATTTGTAACAGGGCATTTTAGGTGAAAATTTGTTCCGCAACAGAAAAGGACGTTCCGACAAAGAAAATGGAGGAGAAATGATATGGAAGATATTTGAGCACCTAAGCGTGCACAGAATCAGTTTATGAGGATGCTGAGTGGTTGAAAGCGGCCTACTGAGCCAAGTAGAGGAGGATACTTTAACAGAACGTAAAATCATTTATTTCTGTAATTTATTTACATGTAATATTTTATGTAAATACTGTCTTTCACTTCGAGTTTAACAACTCAAAGGGACTGTTACCTTTGGTCATGCGGGGAGGAAGTGGATCTTTGGAATACGAGGTTCGGGGGCTTTTATCTCTAGTGTCGGTTGGGTGAGGTTGTGACACAGATGTGGTGGAAGACAATGTTTCATTTTGTATTGAAGTAGAAGTGTTAAATGTGAGAAAATTTATTAAATATGTGATGTGCATAAACTAAAATAACTCTTTTTCTCTAAAAAACAAAATACCACGTTACCTTACAAACCAGATAGTCTCATCCTAACATAAAGGATACCGCGTGAACCTCTCAGTGGAATCACTCCTAGACTTAACGAGGCCAAGACATACTATGAAGACAATAATGCAGCCATCATCGTAAGAGCTAAGTTTGTACTTGTTAACAACCTCTAACTAAAAATTTGAACCTCCTGCAGATCCTAAAGTAACCATGTGGACAAAGGAATAGGACAACTTATAGACTGTGGAAATTTAGGAAGGTAGAGGTCTGTTAAACTTGGGGGCTCATCCGGGATATTACAGTTAAATGCGACGAGACTAATTGCGCTGTTTACAGGACAGTATAAACTTTATAATTCGTAAAACATGAATAACACTGTACATGTTTCCTGGACCAGCAAATGAAAATTGAACAAGGGAAAGTAGTGTGAGAGCCAAACAAAGTACTGGCTTTTCAGAAAGGTGGACCTGTGATCGACGTCACGGCGTGAAAAGATAAGTACAATTCTTCTTTGTTTTAAACTTTTCATCAAGACTGTGTCTAAAAACGTGGTGTCATAATGACGCTATCAGAAGAAATTAAAAAGGGAGTGAAAGAAATGTTAGCATCGAACGTATGTGGTGTAAGTGATGATCCAGATGACTCACAAACCGAAAGGAAACTGGATCAACAGGACTGGGTAAGGTTACCGTTGGCCAGAATGGGACAAATGCAGTCCGAATTAACAATGGCAATGAATTCAAATAGCGAATCCCTAGAATCAAAAATAAATGCATCCAAGTGAATCGCTAGAAGCAAAAATGAAAAGCAACGCTGATTTATTGAAAGGAAAGATCTCAAATTTGAAAATTCAATTAGGAGAAAGTCTGAAGGGTGTGAACTCCAAAATTGAGGCTGTAGAAAATAAGTTTGTAATCTTAGAAAGTAAATTGGCCACAGTTAGCTCAAGTCAAGGGAAAGAGATAGAAAGGTTAACCTCAGCTCAAAGAAGTATGGAAGAGAGGGTAGACAAATTAAGTCTAGATACAGACTCAAAAATTAATTCCTTAGATGCTGAATTAAATAAAATACAAGAGTCTATAACATGTAACTTAAGTGTCATAGACAAGAGATTTATTGAAATGCAAGATAATTTTGTGTCTAAAAATTTGTGTGTGAATGGTGGAAGTGTGTGGAACAATTTACTTGTAAAAAGTTTTCCTTGTGATAATTTGCACCCTGTAGACTTCTTACAACACTGCTCTGACAATCTTATTCCTGGTATGTCTGATAATCAAATGATTAAATTTGTCAAAAAACTTCTTGAGTGGGAAGCTTTATCTTGGGCAAACCAACATTTTGATGAATGGAAAATGTTTGATGATTTTAAGAAGAGTTTCTTAAATAAGTTTTGGTCTGAGACTGAACAGGGTAGGATAAAAAGTGAATTTTTAAACAGGCCTAGTTTCAGGGACAGAAGCCACTCGATGAAAGACTTTTGCAGGGATCAGCTTAGGAAATTGGTGCATCTAGATAAACCCTTTCATGAAATAACACAAATTGATGCTCTTTAAAAGGACTTTAACTGAAAGAATACAGTGGGAATTACTACGTGGCCTGATGAGTACGTAGACCAGTTTTTAAATTATATAGACAAATTAGACAGGGCAATGGAGAGAAATGTGCAAAAGTTTAGTAATGGAAACCCTTACAGTGGGAGGTGGAATTTGATTACCATGGGGAGAAATCTAGAAGGGACAACAGAGATTTTCAGAATGAACAGCAATATGATAGAACAAGAGAGTACAATGGTAATGAGAGAGGGAGAAACTGGGAAAACAATGCTGTAAATAGGAACAACAGATGGGAAGGTAACAACAGAATGAATACAAATTGGAGGAGTGATAACAGAGGTAGCCATCCGGAAAACTCTGTACCACCTCAACGAGGGTCCTTAGCTTTGGAGAGAACAGATTTAAGCATAATAGGACCACTAACTTTCACACAAAACCAAACAGTGTAAATAACGGTACCATTAACAAACAGATTAAACATAAGGAATATCAAGTGAATTATATAACTTTTGATAAAAAATTTTGGGGTGCTATGTGGCACAGTAGACCACTGCAAAATAAACATAGGAGAGATCAAAGTTCTGATTCAATTCTAGATGAGGGGACGTTAAATGATTTTTACAGCTGGGGAAAAAAGGGAAGAGCAAGCTAATCATGAAGAGAATAATAAATGATAAATGTTTTAGTTTTTTAGTTCAGAATTGGGGTGGGGTGGGGGGGAGGTGGTGTTCACACAAGAAGGTAATACTGAGTCAGCTGATGATAAACCTAAGTGACAGGAAAAGGAATCAACCATAGAAAGTGAGGAACAGACAGAAATAGATGAAATTGGTAGAAAAGTATACCATAGTAGTGATGTGGTTAATATTATTGATGTGAAAAGTATGGTAAGTAAACCAGAAGGTGAGTACAATGTTTTTATTGAAATAAATAATGAAGTGTTGAAACCTGATGATAGCTGTGGTGATGAAGCAAAGGAATATGATATGAATAGAGAAGTGACAGCTGAAAATCAATTTTTACATGTCTGTCCTGATCAGTTCATGGTTAATCAAAGCGGTGATAACAAAAGTGAAAATATTGTGAAAGAATTAGATTTGCACGAGATTATTGAAAGTAAATGAAACCAATTTTTAGAAATTCTGTGGAACCAGTATAATGAGAGTTGTACTAGCAAAGTGTTTTGGTATCATCTAGGTATAATTAGTAAAACTGTATGCCCAAGTTGGTGAGAGAGTAAGAGAAAGTGTTTGAGTGAAAGGTACATAAACAGTAGTGAATTATTTTGTGTGCAGCCAAAGTGTAAACATGATACTAGTAACTTAGAATCTAACACTCAGGTAAACTTAATGAAGACTGAAAGGGGAAAGTAGATGGAAATTATAAAGAAATTGAAAACGATTTATTATATGAAGTTTATGAGGGAAGGCAGAGGAAAAGGAATTAGGCTGGTCATACATTAAAATAAGAGTAAATCAGTAGGAAGGAAATCGTCTTACTGACACAAGAAGCCCCATATGTGAAATGTCAGAAAAGTTAGGGATGGTAAGAACTTTGTAGAAATGCCGGTTGTAGGGGTAAAAATCAGTAGAAACTATTGCAGAATGGCCTGATGAGCCCTCTAATGAGAAGTTGGATAGAGATGATGAGCCACCAGCAGAAACTATTGCACAATGGCCTGATGAGCCCTCTAATGAGAAGTTGGATAGAGATGATGAGCCATCAGCACACTCAGTAGAAACTATTGCACAAAGGCCAGATGAGCCCTCTAATGAGAAGTTGGATAGAGATGATGAGCCACCAGCAGACTCGGTAGTAACTATTGCACAATGGCCTGATGAGCCCTCTAATGAGAAGTTGGATAGAGATGATGAGCCACCAGCAGACTCGGTAGAAACTATTGCAGAATGGCCTGATGAGCCCTCTAATGAGAAGTTGGATAGAGATGATGAGCCACCAGCACAGTCAGTAGAAACTATTGCACAATGGCCTGATGAGCCCTCTAATGAGAAGTTGGATAGAGATGATGAGCCACCAGCACAGTCAGTAGAAACTATTGCACAATGGCCTGATGAGCCCTCTAATGAGAAGTTGGATAGAGATGATGAGCCACCAGCACAGTCAGTAGAAACTATTGCACAATGGCCTGATGAGCCCTCTAATGAGAAGTTGGATAGAGATGATGAGCCACCAGCACACTCAGTAGAAACTATTGCACAATGGCCTGATGAGCCCTCTAATGAGAAGTTGGATAGAGATGATGAGCCACCAGCAGACTCAGTAGACACTCTAGAAGCTAAGGCAAATCACGGAAAACAGTGTCATGATAGAATTGTTCATCCAATCTCATACAACGTGGGTGATTTGGTGTTGATTAAGACACACACAAAATCCAATACGATAACAGATGAAATAAAAAAATTCAACTTAGAATATAAGGGACCACATAAAATAATTAGCATTGAAGGACCAAATAGGAAGTATTAAGTTCTGGCAACTATGAAGGAAAACATCATGTGGAAAATATCAAGCCCTACTATAGGAGTGACTAATGTAAACAGAATTTCATGTCACTGCAGTCACTAAAGACTGTGATGGAATCAGAAAATGTAGAATAAGCTGTTAGAGTCACATGTGTAATGTATTACCTTAGGTTGTAGTGTGATATCGTTTAATATTCCATTTGTTCTCCTACTCATTATTTACCACATATTGACACACCATGTTGATTTAAGGATAAATTTTTGCCGATTGGGTCTCATAAAATTATGTCAAAAGTTTGTATGTCACATTCATGTACGGGTGGCCACAGCTATCTCCATTTTAACTTTAACTTTGCCTGAGGGAGCTTAATGATGATGTACAAGATGAGGTTAGCAGATAATTTCTACAGCAACAGATGTCACACATGATGCTGCCAATAGCTGCAAGGGAAGAAGTGAATGACGATTGGATTTATGAGGTGAGTGGGTAGGAATACCAAATACAGACAAAACAATAATCCCACCCTCCCCCATTCGATTACAGAGTCCTGTGCCAGTTTACAATACAACGGTGAGATCTGTACACTACAGCTCATTGGGATTGAGTACACAAGACAATTAACGAAGTTCCAGACGTCACCCTCACCGTATTAAAATTATATGGGCAAGTGAAAATTTACAACATAGCCTGGGAAACTGTGTGTTATTTCAATCTGATGGCACTGATAGATAAATCTGTGCACACTGAAGGTTCTCACAGGGCAGGAAACCAGATACTGTAAAGATAGATTGGAGTTACTGAATATGATTGCAGCAGAGTGTAAAAGTGTGGAATTTGTGTTAAAATGGCTCACAGGAAAAACTGGAAAGGCCCATGGTCTAACTGGACAATTAGCATGGCATGAACCTCACATAAAGAAGCAAGGGATCTTGAACTCTGAACGAAGTTAGTAAGATTTTGTTCAGAACACTAGATGAAGATGACGCCTCATACTTCAAGACAGACAGATGTCATAGAAGCAGAACAGAAACAGTTGCTCATACTTTTGAAGGAGAAAGTGACCACAGTTAAAGTAACCTTGACTAGTGTTAATCAAACGGCATGCTCCATAACAAAAAATGAAGAGTTTATCATGCATGGAATGGCCAATTACACTGGCACAGTAGAATTTGAGAACAGTACTGACATGGTTGCAGAGGGTAGTCATCTTAATCACTGTTAACAAACATTTGATACAACTCTCAGGCATTTTCAACGAGCTTGAGCAGCCATGCACTACACACAGGAAGCGGTTACTAAGGTAGAGGAGTACGTGTGGCTTGTACATGGGGCTTTTTTAGATTAAAGGACCCTTCCCTTGGGAGCAAATACGATTTACCTGTTAAATCGGCCACAGCAACCTCAGAGAATCTAGGTCCTCATAGATCAGAAATAGAAAAGATTAATATGATTTTAGTAAACTGCAGGAGCATCAAAGGAAAGGTCCCAGAATTAGTATTACTTATTGAAGGTTGTAACGCACAGACAGTATTGGGAACAGAAAGTTGGTGGAAGCCAGATGTCAACGACAACGAAATCTAAAGTTCATACTAGAATATTTACCATAAGGATCGATTAGTTGCCAATGGTGGTGGCATGTTTATTTCAGTAAATAATTCGATAAAATCTAGTGAGGTTACCACAGATTCCAAATGTGAATTAATCTGGGTGAAATTGAGTATCAAAGAACAGTCAAAAATGGTGATTGGATGCTTTTATAGTCCACCTGGGTCAGGATCTGTAGTTGTAGAGCACTTCAGACAGAGCTTGCAGAATATCGTTAGTAATTTTCCTGGTCATGCTGATGTAATAGGGGGTGACTTCAACTTGCCAGGTATAGACTGAGTATGTTATGCCATCAAAACTGGTGCCAGAGACAAGGAATTGGGTGGCATTGTTCTACATGTTTTGTCTGAAAATTACCTTGAGCAGATAGTTACAGAACCAACTCGTGAAGGTAACATCTTAGACCTCCTGGTAACAGACCTGAAATTATCGAATCAGTTAACATAGAGGAAGGTACCAGTGATCATAAGGCTGTTACAGCATCTATGGCAACGGGTTATACAAGGAATTTTAAGAAAGGTAGGAAGATATATTTGCTCAGCAAGGGTGACAGGATACAAATTTCAGAATATCTCAGCAGTCAGCATCACATATTCTGTGATGAGGACGAAAATATGGAGAACAAGTGGAAAAAATTCAAACGCATCATTTAATATGCCCTAGACAAGTATGTTCTGAGTAAGGTTCTAAGGGATGGGAAAGATCCACCATAGTTCAATAGCAGTGTTAGAAAGTGCTACAAAAACAAAGAGCAATTCACCTCAGATTCGAGAGAAGTAAAAACCTAGCTGACAAACAAAAGCTGAACCAAGCAAAAATGGGCATAAGGAAAGCAATGAGAGAAGCGTTCAATGATTTCGAAAGTAAGACATTGTCAACTGACCTGAGTAAAACCCTAAGAGATTTTGGGCGTATGTAAAATCAGTAAGTGGGTCAAAATCATCTGTTCATTCTCTCAGTGACAACACAGGCACAGAACGGAAGATAACAAAGAAGGGCGAAGTACTGAATTCGGTCTTCTGTAGTTGTTTCACCGTGGAAGATCATAACACTGTCCCTCCTTTCAATCGTCATGCAGACGTCAAAACGGCAGATATTGAGATAACCAATCACGGAACTAAAGAGCAGCTACAATAGCCTAGTCGTGGAAAGGCTTCAGGACCAGATGAGGTACCTATAAGATTCTATAAAGGTTATGTGAAAGAACTTGCTCCCCTTCTAGCAGTAATATATTGTGGATTGCTTGAGCAACGAAAGGTATCTAACGACTGGAAAAAAGCACAGGTCATTCCCATTTTTAAGAAAGGCCATAAGACGGATCCACACAATTACAGACCTATATCATTGATGTCTATCTGTTGTAGAATTATGGAACATGTTTTATGCTCAATAATTATGACGTTCCTGGAAAATGAACAGCTCCTCTAAAAAAAATCAACATGGATCCTGCAAACAGTGATCCTGCAAAACTCAGCACACACTGTTCCTCCAAGAGATCCACAGTGCAGTGGACAACAGCACTCAGGCTAACGCCGTGTTCCTGGAATTCAGTAAGGCATTTGACACCATCCCGTATTGCCATTTAATGAAAAAAATGTGAGCTTATGGAATATCAGAGAAGACCTGTGACTGGATTCTACACTTTCTTGCAGATAGAACTCAACACGTCGCTCTTAACGGAACTAAATCAACAGATGTAAAGGTAAAATCCAGAGTACCACAGGGAAGTGTGATAGAACCATTGCTGTTCACAATATATATAAATGATCTAGTAGAAAGAGTCGGATGCTCTTGAAGACTATTCACAGATGATGCAGCTGTTTATACCAAAGTAGCAATGCCAGAAGGTGGTAATAATTTACAGAACGACCTGCAGAGAATTGATCAATGGTGCAGACTCTGGCAGTTGACCCTGAACGTAAACAAATGTAACACATTGTGCATACATAGCAAAAGAAATCACCTACTGTACAGCTACACTATTGATGAAAAACTGCTGGAGACAGCGTCTGACATAAAATATCTAGGTGTAACTATCCACAGCGATCTTAAGTGGAATAACCATATAAAACAGATAGTGCGAAAAGCAGACTCAGAACTCAGATTCATCGGAAGAATCTTAAGGAAATGTAACTCTTTCACGAAGTAAGTGGCTTATAAGGTGCTTGTTCGGTCAATTCTTGAGCATTGTTCATCTATCTGGTACTCTGATAGAGGAGATAGAGAAGATCCAACGAAGAGCGGCGCATTTCATCATGGGATCGTTTATCTGGCAAGAGAGTGTTACAGAGATGCCAAGCAAACTCCAGTGGCAGATGTTAGAAGAGATATGTTTTGCATCATGGAGAGATTTACTATTGAAATATCAGGAGAGTACTTTTCAGGAGGAGTCAAACAACATATTACCTCCCGCCACATACATCTCGCTTATTGACCAAGAGGAGAAAATTCGAGAAATCTGAGCCAAAACAGAGGCTTACCGACAATCATTCTTCCCACGCACTATTAGCGTGTGAAACAGGGTTGGAGGGATCACATAGTGGTACCAAAAGTACCCTCCGCCACACACCATTAGGTGTCTTGGGGGGTATGATGCAGATGTAGATGTAGAATATGATATGTTAATATCAGGGATTGTTAACACTCAGAAAGGCATTCTGGAGCTGCATCTGATAAATCAAGTTTAGATCATAAGAGTAGCTATAACTAAGGATAAGCGGTGATTCCCTGTCACCAATAGCAGTTACCAATTGATCAGAATTATTGGTCTGGATGTCTTCATTGCTGGAAACATCATAAGTTACATGTGGACACCAGAAGGACTGCGCCCATCATTTTGACGGGTATTCTACTTCTGTAGACTTATTTCTCCTAAATGGATTTTTCTACTAGTCCCATTTTTTATGAATTTTCATAAATATTTGTTAAGTAGACATCTGCAAAGAATTTACCAAGTAGGACCATTCTGAAAAGTGTCCCAAACAGCTTCTAATACAAGGACCAAAATACATCATTTTGACGGGTACCGAAATGTGAACAATAGTTTTCGGACATGTCCAAAGCTATTGCTGTTTACCACCCTAGTTTGATTACTGTCTTCTGCAGACCAATTGTAATGGTGGTTCAAAGACGCAGTTTTCCAGATGAAGAAATTCTAAAATATTTGATTTCAATGTCAGGTGGTGAATCCAAAGGGGAAGATACTTGTGATGTTTGTGAAGAAGATGACACTGCATGCACTATTGATGATGAGGAATATGTCCCTTCCATCAATGAAATCAGTGACTCTCCAGATAGCGATGTTGCAACTACCGGACAAGAGCAAGCTGAGAAGTTGCAAACCAATATTGCTTTACCTATAGCAGGTACATTTGTACAGGCATTGTATTATTATTTTATATTTTATTGCAACTGGTATTTCAGCTAGAATTATAAGTGTTTTCCATTTTGCTGTATTATAATTTGAAATTCATTGTTTTTGTTGTAACTGAATTGTTCTGTACTGTACTGTATTTTCAGGTACATCAAACAACAGTGTGTGCTTACCTCCAGCTAACAGCTCTAGAGGCATTTGTGGCAGAGTGAAAAGAAAATTTCAGACGGAAGGAAATCCTTCCATAGGGAGCAGTGAGACAGCTAATGATGGAACAACATGGACTTTTACACCTCCAAAAGCTGTTCCTGGAAAATATTCACAGCAGAACATCTTGAAGGTAGCACCAGGACCTACAGGTTACACAAAGAAGTTTGTCAGGAAAGGTACATATTGTAGTGCATGGAGATTGCTAATTGATGACAGCATGCTTCACATTATAAAGAAGTGTACAGAAAATTGAGCATTCCAAGAGCTACATGATGACAACTGGACCATTAGCATCGATGCAATTTTATTGTTTGCATTTGAAATGTACTCATCATTTTTTCGTTTTTTGGCTTCTTTTATTACCTTACAGAATATTTTGTTGTATTTTTTCACATAATTTCTGAATTCTGGAGTAGTATTTCTGTGCTTAATAAGACAGTGAAGAATTTTTGTCTTTATACTGGAAGTTATAATGCCTTTCATTACCCAACATTTATTAAGATAGTAAAAAATAAATGTTGGGTAACGGAAGGCATTATAACTTCCAGAATCAAATGGACCAATAAATAAATAAATGGAAGCAATAGAACCCACAATAAAAATAACAAAGCATCAGGAGAAGACCAAATCATCGCAGAATTATGGAAAAATGCAGGAGAAAATCTTACTGCAAAACTCAAAGAAATTATACATGAAATCTGGAAAACTGAAAAAATCCCCACAGATTGGAAGACTGCAATCATACATCCTCTGTACAAAAAAGGAAGTAAAACAGACCCCAACAACTATCGTGGAATCTCTTTATTGTCAATAACATACAAAATTCTGTCTAAAGCCCTACTAAACCGCACAGAACCTCAGCTGGATTCAAAACTAGGCGAATACTAAGGTGGGTTCAGAAAAGGTCGATCTTGCGTAGAACAAATCCTTAACTTGAAAAACTCAATGAAATATTTACATAGTACTTCAAACAAAAGTTATGTCATCACGTTTGTCGACTTTAAAAAAGCATATGACAGTACAGACCGAGAATCCCTTTTTGAAGTATTAGCAGAATTTGGACTAGATCAAAAGACAACAAACATCATAAAAGAAACACTCAAGGAGACCAAATCCAAAGTAAAATTTATGGGAGAACTGAGCACAGAATTTGAAATAGACACAGGAGTACGACAAGGGGATGTACTGGCCCCAGTGCTCTTCAATTGTGTTCTTGAAAAAGTTGTTAGAGAATGGAAAAAAGCAGGTACACCAACACACAGACTGGGACCAAGACATAAGGGCATAGAATTAGACTGTTTAGCGTTTGCTGATGACATGGCACTGATCGCACAAGACATTACCGATGCACAGAAACAGCTAGAATTATTACAAGAACAGGCAGTTAAAATAAGATTACAAATTTCATTTGAAAAAACAAAATTTATGACTGACGTCAAAGATGCACCTTCTGATTTCAAAATTGGTAATAACTACATCTCTCGAGTAAAAGAATTTAAATATTTAGGTGAATGGATTGCAGAAAATTGTAATGAAAAGAAATCTGTCAGATCAAGAGTCCAGAAAATGGAGACGGTGTTTCAGTTAACAAAAAAACATTTACAACAAAAAGAGTCTCTCGTAGAACTGCAAAATATGACACTATACAACAGTAATTAGACCCAAAGCTCTCTACGCAGCTGAGACACTAAACCTTCAACACAGAACACTAAAAGCGGAATTAGAAGTGAAAGAACGTAAGATAATGAGGAAAATCCTAGGACCAAGAACTAAAGATGGGGTGCATTATCCAAAACCCAATGCAGTAATATATAAAAATATCTCCAAAATAACAGACACAATGCGCATGAGAAGAATCCAATTCATCGGGCACTTAGAAAGAATGGACTCAAACAGGTTAACGCACAAAATCCATACATTTTTAAAGAACAAAACTACAAGACCGAACTGGTACAAACAGACGGAAAAAGACCTGAGAGAATTAGGGTCTCCAAATCTACATGATAGAAATGAAATCAGAAAAATCACAAACACACGGGGTTTTGAGGAAGAAGAGAGAAAAACTAACCGACATACATGGTCTACGCAATGAAAGCAAGCCCATTCGGTGTTTATGAAGGAATAGGCGAAAAAGAAGGCCAACAAATGTTGATTACGCGTGGTCCTAAGTGATCCATCCGCGAAAAAGAAGAAGAAGAAGAAGAAGAAGAAAGAACCCACAATATCACTTATGTGTGTACAGGGCGTATATGGAGCAAAAAACCTTTCCTTTGAAGCTGTTATGGTCGAATACATTAGGACCAGCATTTTTTCAGAACACAATGAGCTGAAATAAGTTCACCAAAATTTGCTGTTTAAGCAATTTGACAAAAAGTGCACACATTCACATATACTAAAGACAGATCGTTTTGCACCTGCTACCCCATGTGGAATCCTTTCAATGCCAATTCCTAGCTGTGTTATACTCCAGGTGAAAATATCACTGTGGATGAGCAACTGTTTCCATGCAAGGCTAGATGCTCTTTCATTCAATACATGAGCAATAAACCAGACAAATTTGGAATAAAGTTTTAAGTTTTGGCTTGCAGTTGATACGATTTCTAAGTGTCTGGTGAATGGGTTTCCTTACCTAGGCAAAGATGAGCAGCATCCCACAGGTGTTCCCCTTGCAAAGCATGCTGTAACATGTCTTATGCAGCCCTTTGTTTCCGCAGGAAGAAACATAATCTGCGACAATTTTTTCACAATTAAATGTAAGGGTGCAAGCATTGCCGGTACAGTGAAGAAATCTAGAAGGGAAACAGCAAAATCTGCTGTAGCATTTTAGCACACAGCTATTCTTTATAAGTCAGGTGGCATGACTCTTAACATGCTATCAGGGGAAAAAGAGCAAAAATGTGCTTATTTTATGTTCAATGCATGACACAGTAACTACTGATGAATGACATCCTAAAAAGCTAACAGTCAGTGGCCTACTATAATAACACCAAGTATAGTGATGATGTAATTGATCAAATGGCTCGGCTTTACACTGTGAAGTACGGATGCTGCTGACAGCCCATGCACGTTTTTTTCGATGTCGTGGACTTAGCAGCTGTAAATGCTTGGGTACTCTATAAGATAGTAACAGGACAAAAATTAGGGAAAGGTCAGTTTATATACAAATTGGCAGAAGAGTTGGGTTCAGCATATAAGGCCTCAAGGGTACAAAAAACTCTTCCTAATACAGTATCACAACATTGCATCATTCGGAAGATTTGTCAAATTGGAGGGTGTAGAGGCAAGAATAGAAGCATGCATTTATGTACAAAGTGTGGCAAACTTTATACATCAATGCTCTGCGGACCATGTTTAGGTAATACTCAAAACACCTGTGTGAGGTGTCACGATGCAGCAGGTGGTTTTCAATGAGTCAAAGCAGGGTTATAAATGTTTTCTCTAGAATATATTGTGCTTTTCAGATATTTGTGTTAAAACACATGGTTTTCTTTTCTACAGAAAGTTATCCATTCCACATTTTGTTACATAAGGTTTTGATTAATTTTTAGGTGTAAAATGTTCATTGTACCATGTAATTCTACAAAAAAAAAAAAAAAAAGTAAAATTATATCCTGGTAAACTGTGTAACTTGTCTGAAATGACTTGCTGTATGTTAAAATGTGATTACTTTTTTAAAAACAGCAAATGAAGCTGTACCCGTCAAGATGACGGGTTGTCCTAGGTAGATCGAAATCCCCAGTCCTTCTAGTGTTACATATTCTGCTAGTAGAAGACATGTACAGTCTCTACAGAATATCACTATTACAAATGGATGGAGTGAGGTATTTATTTATTTTATTGCCCCTGAGAAAGAGATACTGATTACTGATCATGCAAAATGTCAGTCTGTGAAATTAGGTAATGAGCAATTACAGTTTAAATCAGTACACCAGAGCCTCAGAATCAGCAATGAGGTGTTTATACTCTTGTTCATGTACGACCGTGAGAGATGTGAAGATGTGCAACCAGTGGAAGGAGTTCTGAAGGGCCACGTGCAGAAGCTAATAGTGTTGAACGAAAAGTCTGTGGACACTGTTAAGTAATAATGAATGGCTGTTTGTTGTCCTGGTCGATGAAGGCATTACCATCATCTGTCATGAAGGAAGACACACACACACACACACACACACACACACACACACACACACACACACACACACACACACATTGTGCTCTGAAGCACAGGGAAGTTATAATTTTTAGGTAAGTGTGTAATGTAGCAAGTTTTTACGAGATGACATTCGTTGCAGTAAGGCACGCAGCCATTTGGTATGGTGGGTGCAGGATGGCTACGTTTTTTTTTTCGCTTTGCTCACAATGCAGCTGACGCTGCCTGCTGTGAGAATTGCAAAGAACATTCAGTCAGTATGAAAATTCATACCCTCTACAAATATAAATAATTAATATTAGTTATTATTCGATTTTGTTCAAATATGGTACACAGCCTTTTGTTATTAATAGAATGATGCTTTCAAAATTTCCGATTTTTATTTAGTATAGTTCCAGAGATAATGAAAATTATCTAAAAGTTCTAAAATCAACGCTTATGTTTTAAAACCCAGTTACAGACGTGCTTTTGTGACAAGTGTAGTATAATGGATTTAGATTATCAATGTTGATAGTGAAAATGGTGTACTTCCTAACAAAAAGTATGAATAAATATGATTTTCAGTTGAAAGTATTTCAAATCCGGTGGAGTTTATTTTAAACAGAAGAAAACCCAGGCCATGCTTGTTGGGATGATTATTTTGCAGACAAAACTACGAAAACCCCCTAGACAAACGAGATCTGCAATGTGTAAACTTTCAGCAGTTACTAAAAAAAATAATTCTTACTGAAATTGTGCTGGAATTGGTCATATTATTCTCATTCAAAAACACATGGTGAGAGTGTTGTCCTACCACAATACAACGCGTAGGATTCCACAAACAATTTTTCAGTTATCTAAGTAACAAGTAAGATAACAACCAGTAGAATATGGTGGCATCGTCCGAGATTATTGAGAAAGTTATCGAAATAAATTACCTCCGAGATTGCGAATACAATGGCAGAATTCATACATCTGGGATGAAAATGTTCAATAAAGTCGTATGCTGATGCTGATACCTTCAAGAGAATGGAATGCAGCTACTGGAGCAAGAATTACGGCGCAATAAGTCAAGAAAAAAGAAAAAAGTGTAAAGTGTTGTGCAACAAAAAAGCAATATTCATGTAAATGTATTGTTTCAGTGTTGTGAATTCCATCATGCACCAATCAACAAAGAAGATGTTATAAGATAAGAAAATCAGTAAACTGTGAGTAAGATAATTTAGTATCCTTTAGCAAAGATAAATTTATTGTATTTGTTTATTCCTGTATAAAAAGATGACGATTGTAAAAGAGGAAAGTATTGACGACGGTATTGCCAGCGCTAGTACCGATGTAAATTTATCATACGAAAGTGAATGCAACAGGAATAGTCTGGACCCTGTAGAGAAAGTTGAAACTTGTATGGAAAAACAGGATGAAGTTGAAGACATGTTATCAACAATAATGAATTACGAGGGTTATTCCAAAAGTAAGGTCCGATTCGCCGTAACTATTGAAATTTGGCGCCAATGACAAAACACGCATGCGCGCCGACTCCCGGCAAGCCTTGCGCGTCAAACGCCGCCATTCGCTTTGTTACTGTTGCTGAGTGTAGTTCACAGTGTCACTTTACAATGTTTAAGACAATTGATCAGCCCGCCGATTGTGAAGTAAGGGCAGTGATACGGTTTTTGTCTGCAAGAAACAATTCAGCGGCGGAAATCCATCGGCAGATTACTGAAGTGTACGGTCCTAACATAATGAGCGACAGTAAAGTGCGCAAGTGGGTGCGAGCTTTTAATGAAGGACGGGATAATGTGCACGATGAACCACGGTGTGGCCGACCATCAGTGATTTCAGACGATTTGGTCAATGCGGTTGACAAAAAAATTCGTGAAGATCGCCGATTCACTATTACAGACGTAGACATGCATTTTCCGAATGTGAGTAGAACAACTTTGTACAGAATTGTGTCTGAACATTTGAAGTTTCACAAATTGTGTGCCCGTTGGGTTCCCAGGCTGCTTACTGAGCCCCAACGAATGAAAAGAATGGCTTTTGCTCTTGATTTTTTGGAGCGATATCATAAGGAAGGTGACAGTCTTTTAGACAATGTTGTCACAGGGGATGAGACATGGGTTTCTCACATCACTCCAGAGTCTAAACGTCAGTCAATGCAATGGCGCCACACGTCATCGCCAGTCAAGGTCAAGGCAAAGCAGACAATCTCAACACGTAAGGTTATGGCGACTGTGTTCTGGGATAGACGTGGAGTATTGTTATTCGACTTTATGGAGAGAGGAACAACAATTAATAAAGCCGCCTACTGCGCTACCCTGACTAAACTTCGACGTGCAATCCAGAATAAGCGACGTGGTCTTTTGTCGTCTGGAATCTTGTTGTTGCATGACAATGCCAGACCCCACACTGCAAATGAAACGCAAGCTCTGATCAAGAAATTTGGATGGGAACAGATGGACCATCCTCCTTACAGTCCGGACCTGGCGCCAAGTGATTTCCACCTGTTCCGTTACTTAAAGGAGTTTCTCGGCGGCAAGCGCTTCGACACAGATGATGAAGTGAAAGAAGCAGTTAAGGACTGGTTATCGTCACAGGCGGCCGATTTCTATAACATGGGCATTCAAAAGCTTGTTGAACGATGTGACAAATGTTTAAATAAGTATGGAAGTTATGTAGAAAAATAGATAAAGATGTAAGGAATGTAAATAAAACAATTGTTTTGAAAAAACATTTTAGTTTTGATTTTTTTTTTATAACCGGACCTTACTTTTGGAGTAACCCTCGTATATGGAGGGAAAATTTTAAGGCAATTGATGGCACTAACAGACAAAACAGGGAGTGGTTAGGAAATTTTAAAGACAGACTCGGTGCTCATGAGATTCGTTTAGAACAAATGGAGAAAAATAATGAGATTCATTTTAATCAAACAGAGCAAAACAACGCTACTCAGTTAGACCAGATCCTTAAGGACATCAGTGATAGATTTGAAAAACAGTTCAAAGAATATGAAAAGAAAAATGAGGATCACTTTCAAAAAGTACAAGCAAAAATTTCCAGTTTGAGTATTAATATGGTTGAGATCACTGGTAAGGTCAATTATGTCAGGAGAAAGGTTAAAAATGTATATTCAAAAGTAAAAAATCTGAAAACTGAAATTAGCACAGGTAGAGAGAAAATCCGTAATGCATTTATAAGTTGGGCATGCAGATATCAAACATGAAAAACATACAGTATATGATCGTATTTCTATTGTAGATGATAAAATTGTTCAAGTAGAAGGCAAATTTGAACAAAAGATAGGAATCATTACCTAAAAAATAGATGCAAATAAGCAAGGATGAAGTCAAGAGTTTAGAAAATAGTATTAGTGACATCACTAAAAAAAACTGAAAGTGTTAGTAGCAATATGGTCACCAATAGTTTGGTGAACAATATTGGCACTATGTGGTGCTACATTCTAGTGAAAAAATATTTCAGATGAGAGCAGTATGCATGCATTAGATTTCCTGCAACATTGCCAAGATAACTTTTTTCCAAATATGAATGATAATTTAAACATTAACTTGGGAAAAGATTTCTAGACGGTGAAGCACTGTCTTGGACTAATCATTATTGTATTGAGGGTATGGCTTTTGCAGAGTTTGAGGAAAGGTTCTTAAGTAAATTCTGGTCAGGGACAGAACACGCTAGGATAAAAAGCAAATTCTTGAACGAACCTGTTTATAAACATGAGTTTGGTAGCATGAAGCAATTTTGCAAATATCAGTTAAGGAAACTCACTCACCTAAGCAAACCTTTTGATGAACTCACTCAAATCGATGCACTAAAAAGAAGGCTGCCATATGAATTACAGCGGGAGTTAGCTTATGGACCTGATGACACAATAGATCAGTTTTTGAAGTATGCAGACAAACTAGACACAATTATTGAGAAAACGGGTAAACCACCACACCATCGTCAAAACCATTTTCAAAAGACAGGACATACAAATTGGGGAAACACACAATACAAGAAAAAGGAACCACACAATTTTGGAAGTAATGATTCTCATAAGATAAATCACCAGTACAACTTCAAAGGATCACAAGGTGTGACATTATTGTTCATATTTTTTAAAATGTTTTTGTAAATATTTTATTGAAACTGTTAAAGCAGAAGTAGAGACATCTTGTTTGAAGCGAAATCGATACTGAAACTCCTTGATAAGATTAAAATGAATGTACATATTACTAAATAGGGTGTAATATTTACTTTTAAATATTGTAAGGATATCTATTTGTTATAATTATGAAATGTAAAAAGGTGCTATAATGTAATTATGTATGTAATAGTTACTGGCACTCACTCAGGGCTGTATGAGATATGTGTAGTATAAAAGATGGAGTAGTTCCGTCAGGAACGGAAAGCTGTGTAAGCATAGGAAAAGGTGGGAGTGGAAATGTTTGGTGTGCTTTGGTGGGCACGAACAAAGTCAGTCAGTAGCCAGTGATCTTAGAGGTAGCATGTACAGCACCAGCATAGTGTGCAGTGTGCCATATTGTTGCATCTTACCTCGGTTGGAAACTGCTGTTTATCACGGCCTGGTACGGGGAGAAAAACAGGCTATTGATTATAAGATGGATCATCGCTATGAAGAGGAAATAAGTCTGACATGGATAATTGCTCTTGGCCGTTCTGATATTAATGCAATTGTTGCCACCAACGCCACCGTCGCTGATCACAGCTTACAGGGTACGACATTTTAGCTATGTATTATAGTGTGTGCTGGGAAGTTGAAATGTGCTTTAAGAATAATAACCATCATCCAAATTAATAATTGAGTCCACCTGGTAATTTATCCCGCTCATAAACCAAGCAGGATCCTAACCTGGTAAATGAAAATTCCGAGTGACCTGTATTCAGCCAAGACTGTAAAATCTTGAATATATTGTTGGCAAATCAGTGATGAATCAGTGAAATAAATGATGGAAAGAATAACTGAGAATTTCATAATTAACACTGCTATTTTTTCCGTGTTAAAGTGATTATGTAAGGTTATGTCAGATTCAGAGACCACATTAGATAAATTGTTAGCTGCTTTCACATTACATATTAATGAAAGGAAATACTAAGTTGATGATTAATGGTGATAAATAGTAACGTTAAACAGTTTATAGTGAATCAATGAAATGCTGAGTACCAAATATGGTGATGTAGAAACACCCCCCCCCCTCCCCCCTCTGTCCAAATTTACTTTTGTTAACATGAAATCAGTCTGTTTGATTAAGCAATTGGATGCTGTAGTTTTGTTTCAAGCAGTTAAACTTTTCTTATATTGCTGAACCATCTTTTATCTAAATCTAAAGTGAAGTCTGTTAGGTAAGTAGGGAGTTGCAATCTTTTCTGCTGTCCTACTCAGCTTCATTATGTGTGCCTAATTAGACTGGCGAATAATAGTGTACCACCAACCAAATATATTGTTATCGATGCAGAATAGTAGTCTAACTACTGTTATTTGCCATACCTCTGAACTAGTGACTTATTTGAAGAAATGAGTTAAAGTCTGATGCTTATTCCTTAGGTTAACACACACGGTTATTACACTTGTTTTTGTGGTTTTGCTGTCCGGATAGGTAACTGCATTTCACTGTATTTCACAAAGATGGGGTGCCTCTACGGCCGATTCTGGACATTATCAACTCACACAGTTATGGACTGGCAACACTATTAAAACCACTGATGGGATACTGCTGTCATCATGTGAAAAACTCCGCAGGTTTCGTAAGAATACTGAAGGACATCCGAATACAGAGAGATGACCTACTCGTGAGCTTCGACGTCACCTTGTTCACGAAAGTACCTCTACAAGACGCCTTGACACTCCTTAATCAGCACTTCGAGCCTGAAACAGTGAAGCTCTTTGAATATGCACTTACGACCACCTACTTCAAGTGCAATGGAGAGCATTATGAACAAGTGGATGGAGTGGCCACGGGATCTTCCCTTGCTCCAGGAATCGCGAATCTTTATACGGAATACTTTGAGGAGGTGGCGCTACAAACTGCTCACCGTGAACCCAGGCACTTCTTCCGCAATGTGGACAACACTTTTGTGATTTGGCAGCATGGCAGGCAGGCACTGGAGTAGTTTATGGACCACCTACACGGCATACATGAGAATATCACCTTCACAATGGAAGTAGAAGAGAATGGAGGTATCCCATTCCTGGACATACTGATCAGGAAGAAAGCGGATGGCACGCTGGGCCATTCAGTATATAGAAAGAAGATGCACACAGACCTGTACCTCCATGCAACCAGCTGCCACCATCCGGCGCAACGCCAGTCAGTACTGACCACCTTGGTACATAGGGCACGCATCATTTGTGACAAAGAAAGCCTCTCAGACAAATTACACCACCTAAGAGAGGTATTTCGGAAAAACGGGTACAGTGAAACACAGATTGGTAGGGCCTTCAAGAGGAGACAGGCTGACAAGTTTCAGGAAGAGGAAGAAGAGGAAAAGGAAGTTAACAAGAGACTCACCTTTCTTCCATATTTGAGGCCCATATCAGCCAAAATCGACACGCTACTGAGAAAATCAAACATAAATACTGTCTTCTGACCACCGTCGAAGACGAAAGAGCTGCTGGGCTCAGCTAAAGACCCACTCAAACTCAACACACCTGGTATATACAGCATTGCCTGCGAATGTGGTGTACAGTACATTGAACAAATGCAGCGCTGCATCTCGAAAAGGTGCGAGGAACAAATCAGACATGTCAGACTTGGACAGATAGAGAAATCTGCTATCGCTGAACATAGCATCAAAGAAAACCACACTTTTGATTTCGAGAACACCAGGGTGCTGTGCCGAGCCGGGAGCTATTGGGACAGCATCATTAAAGAATCAATAGAAATACGGGTCCATGAGAATCTTGTGAACAGGGACGAAGGTTATCAACTGAGCACGGCCTGGAATCCAGCATTAGCCACAATACGCCAGGAACGCACCAAGAACCGTCCAGCTCACGAGACGCGACTGGAATGCTCTGACGGAGACACGAACGGCGCACCTGCTTCCCCCTCCACCCCGACCGCCGGCTCCTCTGGATCCAGCCTCCCGCGGCCTGGTGGTGGGGGGCATACCGCAGGTATAAAGGGACCGGCATCCGCAAAGTCTCGGCACTTCGCCAGAAGATGACGAGTATGTCACTCGTCAAAATGTCACAGTTTGAAGACACCGCCACCCGGCTGGAAGCCCGAGAACTCTTCGCCAACTGTATTTCTGTTTGTTACATTGCTTATTATTAACAGTATAGCATAAGTATATTACAGTTGGCTTTGCATGACAGTATGTTTTGTAAACCAATTCAGAGAATACAAAATACACGCAAGTATTACATCTGGTTTTACATATCAGGATAGTAAATAACACACACAATTCAAAAGGAGGAATATTACAGAGGAAACAATTTCCATTACAAGGGTCAATATGGAAATAATCATAATCAATTTGGTAACAGACACTTTGGAAATAAACCAAAGGAGTGGCGTAGTCATAATGGTATGGGGAGAACTGAACAAGCAACTATACAGGAGTTAAAAAAACTGACTAGGGCTCCATTGGCAGTCCGTAAGGTAGGAGCTACTTATACACAAATGGAAAGGGCCAACCCAAACTGTCAAACTAAACAGAAAAATACCAGTGACGTAATGAGTAATTATTTTAAAGAGAAGTGTTATCCCATTAATTTGGTATCTCTTACAAATAATATGTGTCGTACAAATAAACCAGAAACAAAAGGTAAGTTATTTAAAGACACTAACTGCTTGGAGAACTGTGAAGAAGAATTAAATTTAGATTTATTCTATGAGTGGGCTGAGAGGGACACCTTGCTGGAAAATAGTTGTTCAAATGATCAAAGTGTGGTAGGAATTAGAGAACTTATGGAAGAGTCTGGTGGGCTAGTAACGAAAATTGCACCTAGTAAAGATGATTTAAATGTGTATCTGCATACTGAAGACAACGGTGCAGAGGATCAAGAGGATAACTTTTGTGATGTTGATTGGGAAGAATAGGAGATTGAGGATAGTAGTGAAGAAAGATGTTTTATTGGTGTAAGTGAGGAGTTGGAAGCTTTAGGGGTTACCAATATAAAAGAGGATAGTAATGCAGTTAGCGAGGTGCACATGAACACAATTGACAAGTTGAATGATAAGGATGCCATAATATTAGTCAATGAGCTATTTGATCTTACTTAATACGTGTAAGAAAAACAATGAGAGGGAGTTGACAGCAGGTAATCTTAACAGCATTAGTGGAGTAGGTGATGAAATGTCAGATAGTGAGCAATTTTTGTTTAACTTACGGATTAACAGTAGTGCCATTAAGAATGACGAAAATTTCAGAAAGGTAACACTTGATATATGGGAAACTTTGTATCCAGAATGGTGGCATACAATTAAGTACCACATTGCACAAATATTAAGAGATAAATATAAAGGAGAGACACAACAGCACAAATGAATGTATTTGGATTAATGAAATACTTAGGAATAGTAATCAGGCCAAAAAAAAAAAAAAAATGCAATTAGGGTAATAACAGCATATAACTCTGGTAGACATGATACAGGTAAGGACACTAGAAAGGGATATGGATTTAGTGAAATTGAAGATGACTTATTACATGAGAATATTAATAACAAATTTGACTTTGATGTAACTGGTCTGTTTATTGATGTACAGATAGGATCATGGAAAGGAAAGTGATTAGTGGACAAAGGAAGTCAAGTACCTGGAATATCAGAATCATTAAGTAAAAGCTGAAAACTAATAAGGATTATGTTGAGTTACCTGTAGTATGAATTAAAATAAGAGGTGCTACTGGGAGGCACAGTAAATCAGTAAGACTTTTATTACTCTTGAAATTGAAGGAGTATCGTGGTCACATGAGTGTCTCGTTAATCCTGATCTCACAGAGGATTTTATCCTAGGCATGTCTTGGATAACAGAAGTAAGTGCAGCATTTGATTGCGTAGGACAGAAATTAATGGTGACTCTACCAAGTAGTGAAGTCATTTCTAGGAAACTTCTTACATCAAATGTGTCGTGTATGAATAAGACTGTGAACAGTATTGAATTTACAATAGAAGGTAAGAACATTGAAAGCCATGTCACAGATTTTGATACAGATGAGACAGAGTTTGAAAACTTGGTAAATGAAAAAGCAGCCAAAGCTAGAGAACTAACTGAGAACCAAAAACAAGATTTGAAATTATTTTTATGGGAATATAGTGATGTATTTAGCAACATACCAGATAAAGTAATTGGATACCAATGTGCTTTGCAGTTGAAGTCACATGAACCTTTCTTTACAAAACCGTACAGAATTCCAATCTCAAAACAGGTAGCAGTGGAGAAAGAATTACAAAAGATGGAAGTGTGTGAAATCATTGAGAGGAGTATAAGCCCTTATAATAATTCCTTGGTCACTGTAAATAAACCTAATGGACAAGTCAGATTATCACTAGATTCCAGACAGTTAAACAACAGTTTATACAGAGAAACTGAGCCTTGACCTAACTTCAGGTTTTCATCAAGTACCTCTTGCAATTAGTTCTAGAAAGTCTGCTTTCTTATACAATGGGAGATGTTACCAATATCATGTAGTGCCCTTCGGATTAAATTCATCAGTCGCAGAATTTATAAGAGCACTAGACTATGTACTTGGCCAAGAAGTTGTGCCAGAATTAACCATTTATGTAGATGGCATATTAGTGTCAAATCAAAGTTGGGAGGATCATTTGCAGTTAGTGAAAAAGGTGTGTGAGAAACTCAGAAGAGGGGGAGTGACATTAAAACTAGAAAAATGTAAATTTGGTGTGTCAGAACTCAAATTTTTAGGTCATGTCATTACTAAGGAAGGGATAAGTGCAGACCCTGAGAAAATAAAATCTATCGTAAACTTTCCGTCTCCTAGAAACCGAAAACAATTGAAA
This sequence comes from Schistocerca cancellata, assembly GCF_023864275.1. Taxonomy (NCBI): domain Eukaryota; kingdom Metazoa; phylum Arthropoda; class Insecta; order Orthoptera; family Acrididae; genus Schistocerca; species Schistocerca cancellata. The sequence continues at coordinate 1,257,424,064 of NC_064626.1, forward strand.
TCTTTCTACAGAATCTATGGATTCTAACAAAAATATATAAATGGACAATGCCTTAATGTAACATGTTTAACCAACTTACTTAGAAAAAATGCTACATGGAATTGGTCCGAAGAGAGTCAGAAAGCATTCGAGAAAATTAAGAATGAACTCTGTAAGAACAATCTTTTACACAGGCCAGATTTTAGTTCGCCATTTTGTCTTCACACTGACAGTAGTGATTATGGACTAGGAGCAGAACTATTTCAGGAGAAAGTTGTGAATGGAAAAAATCTTCCATTGTACTACTACATTTGCCACTAGAATGTTACTTAAACATGAGAGAACTTACACAGTCACAGAAAAAGAATTACTCGCGGTACACTGGGCGTTTACAAAATTTAAAACATACCTGTTAGGACACAAGATAAAAGTGCGTTCAGACCACAAAGCTTTAAATTATTTACAGGACCGTAGACTATATCATAATAGATTATCCAGGTGGGTGATGTTCATGCAACTTTTTCACTATGAAATTGAGTATATTATGGGGTCAGAAAATGTAGTAGCTGATGCTTTATTCAGGTTACCAGTAGGAGGAGATGAGGAAATCTTTGATCAAGAGGAAGAAAAAGAATTTAAAATAAGATACATGAAGGGATTCCAAGATGAAAAGCTCATAAGGACACTTTGCAACAACATCAGGAGGGGACAAAATAACGATCCTAATTGGAAATTGTTTAAGGACTGTTTAGGCAAAAGAGGGTATGATAAACTTGACAAATACTATAAGGTCTTTAAGGGAACACTCTTTAGAAGAACAGATATGGACTCTGACAATTGGATGCTATTTTGGCCAGAGTGGGAGGCAGACAAGTTAATGTAGTACACCCATGAAAGTTATGGTCACTGTGGTATACAGAAATGCGTACAAAGTTACAACAAAACATCTACTTTTATAACGTGGTAAAGAAGGTGAGGAATGAAGTATCAACATGCGACAAATGTCAAAGAGTAAAAGTGAGTAACAGAACATGTCAGGGAGAAATGCGGAACATTATTCCGGATAAGCCATTAGATTTAGTAGCTGTAGACCTTTATGGTCCTGTAAAGGATGAGCCAGACAGTAGGAGATTTTACTTTATTATATGAGCTTTCAAATGGTAACTTCATTTTTCCATTGCGGACAAGCCACGGCCGGCAGTGTTAGCTGCCTGTAAATTCTTTCGTCCCAAGGTCTAGTAACAGGAAGTCAGCACCAAGGGAGGGCACCATGGCCACTCGCCTCTCTCATGTGCTGACGAGGTAATGCCGCCCCAGGCGTCGCTTAGCAGGCAATGCTCTGAAAAGTCCATGCCTCCCGCATGGTTTTCTCAATCCCGAGCAATCAGGGCGGACGAAGCCACGTGGTGCGTCGAATACATCCGGCCGCCTGTCGGGGGGCCCGCTCTCTGGTATTCTTGCTCACCCGCGAGTCGGATGCGCGCCCTGTAGTATTGAACATCTCCCACTTCTCTCGGTGCTGCGGCACTGTGGACTTAGTTTTGGCAGACAACAACTTTCGGAAGCTTCGCAAACAATGTTTCGCCGAACTCTAAGCTCTGGCTCACCCTCACCTCCTTAGGCCTATGTAGCCCCTTTCAACATGCTTTTGCCAAGAAATGGCCTTTCTCTAAAAATAATCTTAATCATTCCATAATGCCCACCACCTGCCCATATGCCCATCCTGTACAATTGGTGTCAGAAGTACGGATCCATTCCCGTAGCGACTTTGTCGTTACACCATATTCTTTCCGGCAAGACGCCGTGCACTTCGCGCATGGAATGCGCCAACCGGCCGCCACGTTTGCTCCACGTGGGCCGTGGCTGCTCCACTACACATGCACAGGGCACGCGCTGCAGCGAGGCAGCTCATGCTAGTCAGCCACGTGAGCCGGCCACAGCTGTGCTGCCCATTGGCTGAGTTCGAGGGGCCTGCACTGCGCGACCGGCCAGACCGCCATCGTCCGTCACTGTGCCAGCCACCGCAGCCGCACCGCCCAGCATTGCCTGCCACTGTCGCTGATGCGCCAGGGGCCTGCCACCATTGCGAACCGGCCGAGCCAACGCTATATGCCGCCAACACATTTGCCGCCGCAGCCACTGCACCACGCCATCGCCATTACCAATGCGTCGCACCGCCTCCACCACCATGTAAGTCACTTCAATGCTTTAAACATTAGCTTCGTCAATCTTCTGCCACTGGATTAGGAAACTTTGTAGCCGTCCTTTTTTTGTAACAATTATTACTTTTTTTTGGTCACTAGCGTCCCATAAATTTGTAAACATGCTGATGGGAACACGAGTGACGGAACGGGATACTCCTGCAGAGGCACCTGCCTCGCAAGACCCGCTCAAGGCCACAAATGCACAAAACCAAGAGCTACTTGAACAAAACTGTGTCTCGAAACAGATGCTGGAAGCTAGTGTGCGAACTTCCATACCTGTGGCTAGCTCCACCCTGTAACAAATGCTCAAACGGAGGCAACTAACACTAATTCTGTCTCTAATAAAAACGCCACAATTTCTGCTAACATGGCGACTGTAAGCAATTTTCCTGGGGCTGATTTCATTCCCACATTTTCTGGGAAGTCCCACGAAAATGTGGCTATGTTTCTACAAAATATTCGTTATGTGGGTCGCACGTGTGCCTGGCCGGATGATCTATTGGTCAATGTAGCCAGACTGAAGTTGACAGGGGAAGCTCGAATGTTTATAGAAACAGTGGACGAATTGCGTGATACACATGAATTTGAAGTATTGGCCCGTGGATTGACTACACGTTATTCCGATACCAGAGGTACCAGATATTACAGAGATCAATTATCAACCCTTAGGCAGAAGCCCAATGAGGATTTTGATGCCTTTGCAGATTGCATACGAGCAGTATCTTGTCGTACCTATAAGCTAGGCGAAAATGCCAGTGAAAACAGAATTTTGCACTCAGAAGCGGAAGCACGTGTTGACCCCCGCATTGGAGGTGAAGTCAAAGCAGCCTCCCCCACTTCTCTTTTTGAAGCTGTTTGTTTGGCAATGGTACACGAAGAGTTACTGTGTTTTTGCGCTGCCACACCGTGCCCGCCGGACGCAGTACCCGTCCCAGCAAAAGAAATATTCTGTCAGCATTGTGGGAGGCCCAACCATACGGCAATGCGCTGTTGCGCGCCGTATTGCACCATTTGCCATACAGCAGGTCATGCTAATAAAGTTTGCCCCACACAGTCACCATTATCTAATCAGATGCGTGGTCACCGCACAATGTGGGGTCGAATCAGGTTCTGCCACCCACCCGCGCCCCCGACAAAAATAATACACCCAGTGAGGACAGGAAAATGTAAAGAGGTGGAACACGTTAGTCTAGTTGGCGTACTCGGGAACAAAATAGTTAGAATTTTAGTTGATACTGGTGCTCAAGTTAGTGTATTGTTTGTGGAGAAAAATGATCGAAGGGTGTTACAGCCACCCCGATTTCATATCAGTGGCCTTGGAAAGGAAGAAATTGTCCCTGCAGGTTCGTGTGTAGTGAATCTGCAAATCAACAAGGGTAAATACACTCAGAGGATGAAAGTAGTAAGGCTAAGGAAGGGTGAATTTGATATCATACTAGGGAATGACTTCCAGCACTTATCAGGGGATAGTGGATTATCGAACGCAAACCGTGCAGTTCGGCGAAGCAATTCAATTCACTGATTTGGCAGTGCGCACCCCCGTCAAGACGTGAGGGAGCTGTGAAAGGCGCCGTTCACAGTCTCCCATAAAACCACAGATGTGGGCGATAAAAACCACTGACCCTGTGAGGATAAAAGGCAGAAGTGGAAAGATTCTCTGTATAGATGTCAAAAATCAAGAACAGCCTAAGACAGACATTCTGGTTGACCCGCTCACCCAGAATGATGTCTTAGATCGTCAGTCAGTCCATATAAAAAGAAGTATCTGCCGACCGGAAAGGAGACAGAAGGGTTTTGCGATACCAGTAAGTATAGATAATTTTGATGTAAAAGATGTTGTGATACTGAAGGGTACTATTGTTGCCAGTCGACAGGAAATTTTTGACGAAATAAGAGGAGTTCAGAAGCAGCGAGATAAAGGTGAGAAAGGAAGAAGAAGAAAGAAATGTTCAGTTAGAGAAGTGCGCTATGTCGCGTCGACGTTAAGGAGTCAGTTAGCAGAACGCACAATGATCGTTCATTTTGACAGATTGAAACTGTATAAAGGGCCCCAAGCCACCCCTACCTAACAGTGAAACTGGGCCTATTACGCCAGTTGTTCCACCCAAAAAAGCAAGAAAGAAAGTAATACAACTGCCTAGACAGCATCGTAGATATGCTCTAACATCAAAACCCTATGGTTTATGTTCCAAAAAGTAGATCTGAGATGGTATGTAAACAGTTGGACAAGTCCTGCATACAGCAAGAGAATTAATTGACGGAAAACACCGCCGTTACTATAAATTTCATTAAGATGTGCATGTTAGTTATAAGTAGACATAAGAATTGGCAACCATTGGTAATTGGTAACTGAATTTATGAAGTCACATGTTGATGTAAGTGATTGAAGTTCTGTAATTATTTTGTCTTGTGTCATTTAACATGTCCAGTAATGTTATCATAGCAGACGAGAAGTAGAAACGCAAATATTCTTTAATCATGGAATTAAGGGGAAAGTTGTCCTTGCCAATAGAATACACTGGATTATGAATCAGTTAACTCTTGTATATGTTAAATGGATTCACACTTCACCTGTTGCTTTAGCAAAAGTGCACAAACACATCTGTCCAAGATCTACTTTAAAAACATGATAGTAACATGCCTTCGTAACTACCAGTAGATCAGTGACTACATGCTGCCATCTACCTGTCATTTGAAATATGCCCTATTACATGTATGTTTTGCTAAATGATCACACAATGAAAATAACAAGAAAAGGTACGTCCAAGTTAAACAACAAATTTGTTACTCTAAAGTAAAAGGGAGTCATCCTTAAGTGCTATTTTATTGCTTTCGTGATGCGATGTTGAACAGACCACAAGGTAAGTTCTTTTTTGTACCATGTATTTCTGTATATTAAATGCCACGGAAGGAGTCGCGTAAATACTGCCACTGTTGTCTACAGCTGTTCACATGCGGCAAGTCCCGCCCCTCCCGGTTAGCTGGCGACGCAGCCCCATTCCCTTCCCTCCCTCATGCCCACCGAGTGAGCGGCCATTACAGTTCCCCCTTCCCCAGCCCGCTGCCACTGCCTTTGGCGCGTGCAGCACCTGCACCTTTCCCCTCGCCCCTCCTCACCACCCTCCCTTCGCCCTGCAGGCCACGTGTCTCAGCTCCTCGGTACTTCTTCGTACATTCGTATGTTGCAGTTTAAACAGCAAACCTAAAGGGATAGTTATAGAAATAAATTCACCAGCTTAATATTGCCCTACAGAATTTACTAATCTGATCTAAAGGTGGGGATCTATTTGTGTTGTCTATTTGAATTTTCAGTAAGGAACAAAATCGTGATGGAGAACTTTTTCCTGGTATGCATTATCTAACCCATCAGGATTAGTAAACGTTGGAATTTCAGATCGATCTCCGGCTATGGTGTATCACCACCACGGTTAATAAATGGATCTATATGCCATCAAGGAAATCGGCACTTGCCGCTATATCTGTCCTGTAAATGACTGCTGTGTGGGAAACACGTTAACCAAGGAATTGGGTTTGGAATGCCATCACAAAATACAGTTTATTTAGAGGCCTAACAACTGCCACTTACCTAAATTTTAGAAGAACAGAGTGTTTAAGTAAAATAATTGGAACCCGATATTTCTGTGACCTCTAGCGTTTGAAGTTATTAGAGTCTCTTAGAAAAGAACACCCTCCATGCATAAATGTTGTGAACAACATAAGATAACTCTGGAAGGAAGTTTTGTGACAGTACCAAGAGACTCAACTCCACACGTAGCAAGAGACTCAACTCCACACGTAGCAAGAGGATGGACCCAGCGTGAACGCCATTTCTGCCGCCGAGCCAGTGAAACTGGACGCAGGCATACTGTCAGCTGTGCTGTCAGCAACTTACAATCTCACGAGCGCGACGCGTGTCGCACCTTAGCACCTCAAGCTGCACTGAATCTCAACACAGAAATTCTTAACCATTACATAACAAACCCTTTGAATAACGTAACGCACATTTTCAATAGTAAGGAACTTACTTTGCTCCCTACACACTTTATATATGGCAAATGAACTCTAATTTTATTAAAAACAAAATAGCCGACAGGTAAGTCATATCGACGTCTTCGAGATGGAACTAACTTCGTCGAGCCGCCAATAATGATTACATGGAAGCAAGTAGGTGAGAGAATGAACAAAAGGAACAACAAATACACACTGGAATGATTGACTGGGTCACTGATAATCACCAATATTTGCAAATACAAATCAATACGGGAAACAACAATCACATATTTAATAATTATTGATCTGTTCATTGAAGGAGACATAAAACCCTTTTTCATCAGAATCTTCTTAAAGGAAGTATTAACGTGACATTACACCACACCACAGCACTACACATAACACTGCCATGACTTAACGACAGTTTTCTTATAGGTAGAGGTATCAAAGACTATCAGTTGGTATGAAAACATAAACGAGATCATAAAGAAATACCAGGGGATACTTGCATTCATTTTGCTACGAAATGTAACTGGAGAGTAAGGGAATTTTGTGTAAAGGCAATAATATTTTGAACTTTTGCTTTTGTTGCGGTTTTGCCAATGCTCGTATCACTATGACGAGTTGCCAATTACTTATGTCTAATTACTGGTGTCCAATAACTTATGTCCAGTTACTTATGTCCAATTGATTATGTCTAATTACTTATGTCGATGTATTATTTTTACTATTGTTTATTTTGTCCATGTCTCATTTATGCTATTATCAAATGTTTAGAGAGTTTTAGCTGGAGTCTGCCAGCACCAGTAATTTAGTATTTGTATCAACCTAGTGTTTCCATGTGTCACTGTGTTACTAGCTTGATGAGGATAATTATTTTTGTGGGTTTTCAAGTATGCTAGGATAAGTTCCCGAGTATTGCCAATTATTTAAGTGTTTAGTAATAATGATGTCTTAGGTAAGAAATTCTTTTGGGAGGGTAATTTAGGATGTAACCATGTTTTATTTTCATTTGTATTTGAATGTTTATATGGAGGGACATACCACATGCCTACCCCTGTGTTAGGTAATATATAAACAGAGCGCAAGCTTTGGCCATATACCCTAGTCTGTTGGATGAACAAGAGAGCCACACCCGCAGAGCACGTACCTTATGCGACGCGAAAGGCGATCACGCAGAACCCTAGCCGTCTGTGTCGTTTCACTTTTCCGTTTCGCGACATAGTCCATCCTAACCACTTTCATCTGTCAACTTTCAACACAACAGCGTCTTTTGGAGTTTGTTACCCGAGCATATCCTAACACAAAACTATTCAGCCCATGTATACTAACGCAGTTAGACTTTAATCTTTCATGTCGAAGAAGAGTACAAGAGAACAGTGTTCCATGTTCTCTGACGACAGCTGATCAGGCACCATCAGACGTGAACCGCGTCTAACCCACAGCTAAACCACCAGTAAGCGGAAATCTCTGTTCAAAACCTTGAGCCTTCTTTGACACTGTTTTTCCGTTGTATTTTCCGAAAGAATACCAACTATCGAAGTAGTAGCATTTAACTGTATGACGTGTCCCAGGACACTGTGATACAACCAACGATAGACGGAGTTTTAAGCAACCAGCTGGGCCCAATGAGGCCAGCACCATGTAGTCATAGAGACGGCCAGTTTAGTCGCAAGATGTTGAGAGGATAAAGATGGCGAATTTGGTCGCACAACAGCAGAATTGTCGTAAACCCGTTAAGTAGGTGATAATGTCATGTCAATGATGCGCCGTGCACTATACCTTCATAAAAGAAAAGTCCTACAGAAATTACGCTCAACTTAGTCTTTTCTAATTCAAATCCTTACACTTTCTGTCTCCACTGTGGAAACCTCTAGATTCTCGTTGAGTTTTGTTTCTCTCCTCTCATTAACAACAGCGTTGACATCCAATGACACAATCTACACCCCACCTGCACCAAACTGGTGTCACTTTTCTTTGTCATTCTCACTTTATAGTGTTTAGCAGATATAATGATGCATGAGAAACTTCCTCTCACAATGTGAACGTTATTACACTTGGATGGTTAGCCCAAAGAAGCATTTAACTTTAATTATTGATACGGTATATACAACAATTTAGTATGATATTTGTGTGGCTCATTTCTATATTTATGTATGTTAATGTAGTTTTAAACAGAACCCGCTGTAACAACGCATCTAGCATGATGTCACACGTAATCCCACTTCTGTTTTGTTGGTCAGCATTGAAAAAAAAAAAAAAAAAAAAAAAAAAGTCAATTAAGCACATCTATTCCCCTTTATTCAGTAATGCTATACCCCTTTTTGTGACATTAATATTCGTCACTTCTCACTTTAAAGCACATAAATACGCTTATCGGGCGCAGGAGTCAAAGAACATGTGGAGAGAGTGTAAAGTACAGACAGCGCAGTGAACAGCGTCGGTAAAGCTTCATCTCTCTCTTACTCTTAAACCTGAACGTGTGCACTGCGAGCCGCTGCGGGATTTGACAGTTGCAACCGCTTCAGCTTTGTTCCTCAGCTCCCGCGTGCAGCTCACACGACGCGCTGCCCTTGGAAGTTATCTGCCGCGCGCCTTTCTGACACAGCGCGAGATTCAGCCTTGCAGCCAGCTGCCACTCTGACGTAGCTTCTGCGCAGATCTTTAGCAAACGGTTCCTGTTGGAACACCTCTTATAACCTTTCATGCCACTATGGCTTACTCAGTATTCTGGTGTCAGAATTTTGTTCGCATTTTCATACTTACAAAATTCTTGGGGGGCTATTGTAATGGAACTGACAAATAGACGTCATTTTATTTCATTATATACTAAAGTCGTGTTAAAAAAAAAAGGTTTCACTTAAGATAATACTAAGTTAGGTGTTGCGATCGATATTGGAATTGTATGTTCTTTGTACTTTATGACTGTGATCTTTGGTCGACAACGGTTTTTCGGCACTTGTGTGTTGGCCGCGGTTGAGTGTAGTTGTGCATATAGTTCTTGCAATAAATGTGTTTGATACAAAGAAACCGTGGAATACTGCGTCATTTTTCGATAGTCCAGTAATAATTAAAAAACCCGCACCTTTTTCTTGGACCCAAAGCAGCCAAGGAATCATCGCCTAGACAACAAGAAGCCACAAGGACAACGCAGACACAGCAGCATCAACAAAGGAGACATCATGGCCAGCTCTACTAAATTACTTTACAGCCATTAGCCACACCGTAACGGTGTCCTTATGGAGTTAACTTTTCCTGCACAGTAGAGACGGTTCGTGACAACTGGGGGCTCGTCCGGGATTATCTAGACATTTATATGTACTGGATTGACGAAATCTGTTGTGCAGAAGTCTAATGACCACGTGGTACGAAGCAGTAAAGTGGACTGACCACACGCGTGAGGACCAAGACTGAAAAGATAAGTACATTTGTTTAGTGCTTTTTTTTTTTCTTCTCTTTTATTATTTTTTTTGTGTGTGAAATTTCACGAAGATGACCATTGTGAAAGAGAAAAGTGGTGCGGAATCTGAACAGGAGTGTGAAAATTTGTTAGTCTTTGGGGACGTAGACATACCGATAAAAACGGAAGACGAGTCAGTCAATGAAACGAATCAGAGCCTTAATTCCTCAGAACGTGAGACGTCGGACATTAAATTACTGTTACAAATGATGAATCAATCGTTAGTTTTTAATCAGACTGTTGCAGCCCGCTTACAAGCTAATGAAGAACAATTGCAAAGCATGAATCAGACTGTCGCGGACAATTTTCGAGTTATAAATCAGAAAGTGTCGCGTCTAGAGGGAACTATGAACAAAAAATTTGATAATGTCTTTGTTTGGGGTAATAAACTTCGCAACGATATTTTAAAGATAGACAAGAAACTTAGCAAGGCAGAAACAAAGATTTTAGTGGTAGAATCTAAAGTGGGAGAAGTAAATTCTAGTCTGAGTAACAAAATTCAGTCTGTAAAAATTGAACTGGTCACAGACAGAGAGGAAAATGCGAAATGTTTTGTTAATGTTAATAATCAAATAGATACAGTTTGTGTAAATGTAAAAGCTATGGCAGTAGATCTTGAATGTAGAGTAGATTCTAAACTAAATGTTGTGAATGATAAAGTGGAAACAGTCAGTAACACAGTAAAACTCCATGAGATTGAAACTAAAACAGATGTTAGTGAATTAAAAAGTACAGTATCAGAGTTAAACCAAAAGTTTGAAATATTTAGCAATGATGTAGCTAACAAAAATTTTTCTATGAACACATGTACCTTAGTATCCAATATTCCAGTTAAAAACTTTTCTAATGAGTGTAGTTTGCATCCTGTTGACTTTCTGCAGAGTTGTAGAGACAATTTTTTGCCCAATATGAGTGAAAGTTTCAAAATTAAGTTTGTTAAAAAATTTTTGGAGGGAGAATCTTTGTCATGGGCCAATCAAAATTTTTCTATGGACATGTCTTATGCAGAATTTGAAATTGAGTTCTTAAAACGGTTCTGGTCTGAAACTGAACAAGCCAGGATAAAGAGAGAGTTCCTAAATGGGCCAAATTATAGAGAAACACAGGGGACTATGAAACAGTTTTGTAAAAATCAACTAAAGAAACTTGTACATTTGAGTAAACCCTTCGATGAGCTCACACAGATAGATGCTTTAAAGAGAAGGTTGCCAACAGATGTGCAATGGGACCTAGTATATGGACCAGATGACAACATTGGTCAATTTCTAAACTATGTGGACAAGCTTGACAGGATTATAGACAAAGTGGGGAAACCAAAAAACTATTTCAATCATGCACAAAGAGGTGGAGATCATAGTTGGGGAAACACTTAATTCAAACAGGAGGGAAAACAGTAGGCCCAATAACCATAGTTTTCATCATAGGGAACAAAATAGTCACAATATTAATAATAATTTCCATTCAAGGGAAAACTATAATTTCCATTCAAGAGGACAATCTGGGAACAATTGGAACAGAAGTAATTACAGGGATTCTGAAAACAGGAATTGGCGTGAACATAGTGACACCAGGAGTCAAAATGCTATGGGAAGTCATGAAGTAAAAAACTAGCATGCGCTCCATTGTCGGTCCACAAGGTAGGGGTGAAAAGCATAGATAATAGATGGACCAATAACAGTGACTACGTTGCACCAAGAGATACGTATCAAGTAATGAGTAGTTATCTTATGAATGTGTACTACCCTCTAAACACAGTACCTGTTAAGGATGAACACATTGGTTGTAATAAAGAGCCAGAGAAAATAATTGACTTAGTTGAATTTTATGAATGGGCAGAAGCTTGTAGTTTGTCAGAGGACCTGCAGATTAATGATTTAAATAATCTAGGAATTGATGCACTGATGAGGGAACCAAGTGAGCAAATTGTCGACACTGATTTAACGGGCAAAGAATTAAAAACACCTGGGTGTGAAAGCAATGTTTTAAGTTTTCGGGAGAGAGAGGTTGATGATTGTAGTATGTGGGGAAATGAAGATTTAATGATACATGATGATGGTGAAAAATATTTTGTTTGCTTGAAAGTGGAAATGGAGGCATTAGGTGGTGTGGGAGATACTGATATGCATGTTGTAGATGTACCCAAAAGTGTTATTAACAGTTTAAGTGGTGTTAATGCCAGTGTCACAATCAATAGGCTCTATAATCCAACATCTTATGAAGGAACCTGGGCAGTTGATAAAGATTCCCTGAACAGTGAAACTGACTGTGCAAGTAGGCTACCATGTACAATGTACAAAGGTGAATTATTTCTTTACAATATGTGGCTAAATAGTGATGCAATTAAAAATGATAGCAATTTTAGAAAAATGTTTCTTAATATGTCTCAAATATTATATCCTGATTGGTGGAAAAACACTAAACATATTATTGTTGAGCAACTGAAGGATAAATACCTTAGTGGTGAACAATGTTATATGGGTGAAAATATTTGGATTGGGGAAATTAGAAAAAGACGACATGATGGCAAGATCAAAGCAACCAAGTTTAAAGTAGGAGATTATGTTTTAGTAAAATCTCATGAGAAATCAAAAATTCTAACTTCTGAAATAAAGAAATTCTTTGATATATACATGGGTCCATTCGAGATTGTAGAGAATCCACACCAAAATGCATACCGGTTGGTGTATCCTAAATCCAGGAAAGTTCTCGGACTATGGAATATTGTTTCATTGAAATTGTATAAACAAAAGGGGTAAGACTATTCTGAGAAAGTTAAAAGGTGACTCAACAAAAGTTTTTAACTTGAAATTTTATCTATAAAACATTGTCTGATTTTGATACAGTTTCGTGCCCTCGAAAATGTTTATTATTTGTTTAATATGTATTCACTGTATGAAGTGGTTGCAATGAATTTTCTGTGTAATATGCTAGCCATGTTAGTTTTTGATATTTCTGTATGTTTATGCAATTTGATTGATGTTTGATAATTTGTGTAATTTTAGTTTGTGTAACTCTCACACCACACTTGTTGAGACGTCATTTAAAATGCGAAGTTTTTTAAATGTTTTACTCTTAAAGGCAGAATCCTAATTACTACACACCTAAGTGCTTGAAATGTCCAACTCTACAAGGAGACAATCATTTTCAGTAAACTACATGAATTACTGTATATTTCTCTCTCAACCACTGCAAATGCATAATATTTTTTAATTTTGATAGATACATACCATTCCAAAACTTTCATTCATGATTCTACCTTCGCATTTTTACTGTGAAAATGAACCCCTGTAACAAGCTGCTTGTAACTTTACTTTTGAAAACAATTTAATTTTTTATCCTTGGAGTAATGTCTTTGCGATAAGATATTTTACACCCAATATGTTAATGTATTTGTATTACATGTTTATTGAATTTATTATGATTTGAAGAATTTTTTTTTTTTGGACCAGTTCATATCTGTGTGGTATTACTCAGACAGATACTGTAAACTTCTCCCACCAGATAAACATTACCGGAAGGTTAACTATGTATCCTAACCATGTACTTACATATAAACATTATGTAACCAAAAGGTGATCTCTGTATGCGATTTTTAGATAACATGGCATTATAGTCAATGAAACAAACAGCTAAGCTTTGGAAACAGACGTACTGCAGGACAAGCAGAAATCAGACCTTTTAACGGAAGTCACCTATGTGCAGATGGACAATGTGGGACAGACTGTGAGTAGTGTGAAAAGTGGGCAACAAAAGAAATTAAAACAAGCCTGCAGTTAAAAGTTACAGTCTTTCAATGGTTTCATGTGAAGTGCTACAACATTATGGGCTCTTCTAAGTGAAAATTGTGAATCTTCTTTCGTATTTCATTTACTCTAAGGTTAAAAATAGTGTGTTTTCCTTTACTGAGTATAACAATTTCAGTGTTAGCATAATTCAAAGGAAACAGTCCTATTAAAAAATTTTAATTTATTTAAAATTATATTCTTGGTAGTTCCATTATTCTGGTGTCAGAATTTTGTTCGCATTTTCATACTTACAAAATTCTTGGGGGGCTATTGTAATGGAACTGACAAATAGACGTCATTTTATTTCATTATATACTAAAGTCGTGTTAAAAAAAAAGGTTTCACTTAAGATAATACTAAGTTAGGTGTTGCGATCGATATCGGAATTGTATGTTCTTTGTATTTTATGACTGTGATCTTTGGTCGACAACGGTTTTTCGGCACTTGTGTGTTGGCCGCGGTTGAGTGTAGTTGTGCATATAGTTCTTGCAATAAATGTGTTTGATACAAAGAAACCGTGGAATACTGCGTCATTTTTCGATAGTCCAGTAATAATTAAAAAACCCGCACCTTTTTCTTGGACCCAAAGCAGCCAAGGAATCATCGCCTAGACAACAAGAAGCCACAAGGACAACGCAGACACAGCAGCATCAACAAAGGAGACATCATGGCCAGCTCTACTAAATTACTTTACAGCCATTAGCCACACCGTAACGGTGTCCTTATGGAGTTAACTTTTCCTGCACAGTAGAGACGGTTCGTGACAACCTGCTGACGAGGTAACGCCGCCCCAGGCGTCACTTAGCAGGCAATGCTCTGGAAAGTCCATGCCGCCCGCATGGTTTTCTCAATCCCGAGCAATCAGGGCGGACGAAGCCGCGTGGTGCGTCGAATATATCTGGCCGCCTGTCGGGGGCCCGCTCTCTGGTATTCTTGCTCACCCGCGAGTCGGATGCGCATCCTGTAGCATTAAACATCTCCCACTTCTCTCGGTGCTGCGGCACTGTGGACTTAGTTTTGGCAGACAACAACTTTCGGTAGCTTCGCGAACAATGTTTCGCCAAACTCTAAACTCTGGCTCACCCTTACCTCCCTAGGCCTATGTAGCCCCTTTCAACATGCTTTTGCCAATAAATGGCATTTCTCTACAAATAATCCTAATCATTCTATAACGCCCACCGCCTGCCCATACGCCCCTCCTGTACAGTCTTTACTTAAAAGCAAAGGTGGTCACTGTTTTATATTCATCATGGTTTATGTATTTTCCAAATTAATTAAACTTTATCCTGTTCAAAAAGCTAAGAGTCAAGAGATCATTACAAAGATTGAGAGAGAATACTTCAAGAGTGTAGGGTAACCTAAAGCCATACTATCTGATAATGGTTCACAATTTGTTTCGAAAAACTGGAAAGCATTCATGGAAAAAACTAACACAAAACACATCTTGATATCCATGTACAACCCATCTTCAAATCCAGCAGGAAGGTACATGAGAGAAACAGGGAGACTTTGCATGACATATTGTAGTCACAAACACCCTAGTTGGTCCAACCATATAAACAACTTTGAGAACATAATGAACAGCTTGCAGCATAGCTCTACTGGATTTTCACTATACGAAATTATGTTTCATCTCAGACCAGCGAATCTTATTTCTGAATTAAAAAACTTTCCACAATGTGCCTTAATATCAATGAAAGAATGTGAAGAGACTGTAAAGAAAACCACGACGAAACTAGGTGAAGCTAGGAAAAACAAATATGATAGGGAAATAAAGGCTATCGCATTCCGAGTAGGTGACCATGTCTTAGCAAAATCCCATGAACGAGCGACGTTACTAACAGCAGAACTCAAGAAGTTTTTTGACATTTACATTGGGCCATTTTAGATTACTGAGACGCCACACCCAAATGTGTACGTACCAATTAGTATATCCCAAGTCGAGAAAGCTGTTTGGTCTTAGGAATGTTGTTTCTTTGAAGTTGTATATTGAGAAAAGGACAAATTGAGCCTATAAACATGCCTTTATCTAGAAAGAATTTTACTGGAAAAAAACGAAATGCTGTGAGATATAGTCACAGGAACAAACTGTAATCACCATACTAAGCCATGTAACATATCTCATGCAAAATGTATCTAGACTGATTGTCACTTAATTCTGTTATAAGATTAGATTTTATGATTCCAATGTGCTTGTTAAAGTAATTGTACAGTATTTAATGAATTGCAAAATATGTAAATGTGATAAATGAGGGATGTTATTTTAATGACGATGCTAGGAGACAATACATGTCACCTACACCGACAATTTGAGAATAGCAAATCTCATAATTTTTTAAATCTTGCTCATTCAGTTAAATAGACCATAATGTGTATAAAATATGTTCTATAGTTAATAGGCTATACTTTCTTGTATATGCAAGTGTGCTTTTGTTTTACATCATGCTCACCATGAATAACCATTTTTATTTGGTTGTGTTGATCACACAACACAGATACTTTATGTTGGCTTATTTCACCTCTTAATTTTGATATCTATCACATAATCTACAAGGTTCATGAGAGAATAGTATGGTTGAACTGAAATACTTTTGTAACATCAGTGATGATATAGGAGTTAGTGCTATGTTTATTCTAGTACGAGAAAATGTTTTCACTTTGGTATTATTTTATAGTAAGTTTCTGGGCAACAAATCGATATATGTGTTTATGTAATTTATGTTGTGAGACAAAGTAGGGAGGCAATGGGTTATGTAAGAATGAGCAATTTACTAGAGTTATCATAAAAGATTGTATACAAGTCAAGACAGTGATGCAATTTCTGTATTGGACTGACAAGTGGACTAGGGTACACTTATAAGTACTGGTGGGAGTTTATAAGGTCAGTAGACAAAAGAATCTAGGAAGCAGGAGCAACTTCCGGACACATGTTGGCACGCCCGCCACTTCTTTGTCAGTATTGGAGGAAAACGGACGTGCTTTTGTGACAAGTGTAGTATAATGGATTTAGATTATCAATGTTGATAGTGAGAATGGTGTAGTTCCTAACAAAAAGTACAAATAAATATAATTTTTAGCTGAAAGTATTTCAGATCTGGTGGAGTTTATTTCAAACAGAAGAAAACCCAGGCCATGCTTGTTGGAATGATTATTTTGCAGACAAAACTATGAAAACCCCCTACACAAACGAGACCTGCCATGTGTAATCTTTCGGCAGTTACTAAAAAAATAATTCTTGCTGAAATAGTGCTGGAACTGGTTGTATTATTCCCATTCAACAACATGTGGTGAGCGTGTTGTCCTACCGCAATATACCGCGTAAGATGCCACAAACAATTTTTCAGTTATCTAAGAAACGAGTGAGATAACAACCAGTACAGAGTGGATGAGAATGATTGAGAGTGTGTATTTGGGACATACGTTTAAACTTAATATGTCATTTTATGTACAACCTTGTAAAAACGAACCGTGGGAAAGTTATGGTGCAATCACGATTCAGATTACGTATGTCAGTGTCAGCTTGCTTTAGTATAAAAGCAGGCAGAATGAAAGTTAGATATGGAATAAGTTTATTGATCAGTTTGGAGAATAATTCATACTTCGCTTATTTTGATTAAACAATATGCTAGAAATTGAAGTTTTAATGATGTTAATTACTAACAGATTAGTGATTGGACAAGGCAAGTTTTGTCATGAGAAAGATCTGGAAGGAACATTCTGATCAATTGGTCATTTAGATCACCAGCCAATCAGACTTAAGCTGTTCCCGCATGAATATAGTGAGGTGGACAGAGAGTAGACGAGCTCAAGAGAGTCGCTAGCTAACCGGCCTACAGATAACGCCATGTTAGATAGCTCAGTAAAAATAGTCTGTAAGATGAAGAACGAGTGAGTTAATTTTGGTTAGAGTGTGCCGTGACTGAAGCGACTGGAGTTATGAACATTTTAATGAAAGTTTGGTGTTTCTAAATTAAATAGTAGGAGATTTACGTGCGTGTGAACTTTCTGGTCATAGTAACAATTCTGCGTAGCATATTTCATGCTCTGTACAGAATACTTTGGTGAGCACTTCTTTCTAAGAAGACCACTGAAAAGACTGAATGTTTAAGTCACGAATAGTTGTGGGTCTGTGACTGTTAGAACGTGAGGATTAGATGGGTCAGATTTGCAAAAATTCTGGCTGCTTTTCGAGTGAAACTATGTTGTATAGAAAGTGAACGTTGAATGATAAGAGTATTAACATAGTAAATACGGACTTGATAGCCATTTCATGTGTTTCCATGTGAATGAAAAGCAGATTCAATCTAAATTTTAAATGCTTTCTGCAAGTAGACTGCATCCTCCAAATGCCCAATTTTTTAAATATGAACTTTCGGGAACTGACTTTCAACACTGCTTTACACTGCCTAGCACATAGCTGCTACTACAGAGTGAAGGGATGTCAGAAGGAAGGAATATCGAGGTAGGTGGACTTTTGATAATTCAGAGAGAGAACGCAGATGACCGACCTTGCCCCGCCACAAGTGTCATGGACATATGTCTCAAATGGTGATACTATATGAACAAATAATATGAACAGATGTCCCTAGTAGTGACATTGTGCCAAACTTGAGCATGGAAATATTGCTGCATAATACATAATCTGAGGAAAATATTCAAGTGAACTTCAGCTAAAATCTCCAATTCCCTTGCAGTTAGGCAGTTAGATGACCTAACAGCTGCAGGACATAAGCTGATGAGTTGTGAAGTGAAACTGATTAACAGGAGAAAGTACCTTCAGCAACTTCCCGTGAAGTCATTTCTCTTCGTGGAGTTTCACGGACTCTGGTGTAGTGATAATACAGCTTACATGTAGTCTATGTAAATACTCTAAATGTTCCCCGAGACCATTTTAAGTTAGTTTTCAAAACAATGGGTAATGACTTCATAGCAGAATATATGTTAAAAATACTATCGTAAATCAGAGCACAGAGAGGGATGTAGTCAGATATCATCCTTCTGGGAGGACGTCCCAAGATAGTGAAGATATCATTTTTGATAGAGCTCCATTGGCTGTACACATTTGCAGAGAATGTTAAGAGTGATGTTTATCAAAGTGTTAAAGCAAAAATGACCAAACGGCGAAGAATGGTAACAATGGAAGTAGTTGTGAAAATCAGTGTAAAGTGTTTTCTCTTTCAGATATTAAAACGGTAATTATTTTATGAAGTGCACATCAATATATGAAGTGCAGCTATTTGTAAAGTTGACTGCAAAATAAAAAATTATACCTAGCCTATAACAAAACAAAATTGTAATGATGATATGAAACTTCCCATGTTGTACAGAGAAATAGAACTTTATTTCCGGTATCAGAATGTAATAACGGTCTAAAGGGTGAAATGTAAAAATGTAAATGTGCCCTCTTACAGGAAATGAAGATGTGAATGATTCCTATTCCCTGGTGACAGTGTCAAATTTTTCCCTAAGACGGCACGTGTCACATGTTTAATATTGCAATGCCTGAAGGGCAACAGAACAGAAGCCAGAATAAACAAGTTTTCTAGTACGTAACAAGTACAAAGGAGCTGCCACAAGAAGGGTATTGGCTGGAAATCTTATATAGACTCATGAGTAGAGGCACCTGTTTTTCGGAACATGTGTAACGCGAAATTTTCATGAAATTTTACATTTTGCTGAAAACATGAAATTATTTACTTTTAAGCTAAATCGCGAAATAATTGACAAAACTTTGCAAAATCTCGTCATTTGAACTTGACTGCAGAAATTCGATTGGAGTTATGGTAATACAATCCAGATATTGACTTTACACCATTTCGATATAATATTGAGTATTCCAAAGACATTCTACAATGTTCTGTCGGTGTTTAAGAACCTTCAACATCGCAGCGCATCAGCAATCGTTGGTTAATATTTTAAAAAACTAACAACCCGCCTTGATTGCGAGAAAAAGCACCTAGTGTTAAGTGTTAACCCAGGTTTCAGCGTAGATAACTACACCTTCTTCAGAACAACAATAAAACCCACAAGTGACTAAGAAGACCTTTGTCAATGATTAAAAGAACACCATAGCTATACATTATAAACGAAAAAGAAAAGGAAAACACAAACAGTACATATGACAAAGTCAAAACCACTACTTAACTTGTACGCTCCACTTCACACCGGCCTATGTTCGATGGGCCATGACCCGCCATAAACTGCAGCTACAAGCGGTCGCTCACTTACAAGCCTGACCCGCTATGTACGCACATGTGCAAGATAAGAGAAGTTACTTGAATGCGCATGCGCATATGAATACAAGAAAGTTTATCCATGGGTCAGGCCTAAATAGCCCATATATTCCCAACCGTGAATCAATGTATATCAAAAAATGAAATGGATAGAACAAGAGACGAGCTAAATAGGAGATGAAACCTAAAGATAACTGCACACAGTTGCTTATACTAGTAAAGAAACATATATGCCAAGAGGATACCTAAAGCCAGTATTAGCCAGGGGGGGGGGGGGGGGTGGCGGCGGCGGCTGCGGCTAAGGGGACATAATCTAAAGACGTCATGGTAATAAAGATATAGGGGTAAAACGTGAGGTGTTCAACGGGCTAAAATCACCTTCATCATAAAAGAAAAATTAGGATAAAAAGAAAGAAGATGAACAGCTTGAACAACCGCGCTCGCCAATCTGCGCGTGCATGTGATAATCCCCAGATCATCATATTTACAAGTATGACTCTGAAATTATGGGATCTGAGTAAATGCCCCAATTTGTAACTTATATTGCCTATGCAAGGGATATATATCGTTGCGTTAGATGACAAACAGGTGGCAACGATATCTATCCCTTACATAGGCAATATAAGTTACGATACCAGGTTTGTGTAATAATTAATTTACCATCTACTAATCGCAGCAAAGATTAGGTAATCTCGATAGCCAATAATTTTTGTTGATCACAATAGGCCTATATTAAAAATAATTTTTCCTCGAGCACCCTCTTCAAAAAGTCTTATAATTGGGTAATGTGGTAATTTAATTCATTACATAGTACTCAAATAGCAGTTCTATTGACATTTTTAAGGTGCTGGAGACTTACCCTCAGCTGGAAGACTACACGAAGGTTACATACATCGAATCATCAAAGAAGAGGAGGAAAGATTAAAAAGAGTCATGAAAGACGAAAGAGTTTCAATTCTTTGTGATGAAACGACAGACAGAAAAGGGCAGTGTGTGTTTGTGGTTCTGATAAAAGTACTTAGTTGTGGCGATGGCGCAGTTCAGAAATTATTTGTCAGGGGAGTGAAAGTTATTGCAAATGCAAATGCTACAGAATGTGCAGGAGTGTAATACAGAAACTTGAAATTCAGTACAGAAATGTTTCTATAACTTCAGATTCAGCCCGTTATATGTGCAAGTGTATAAATGCAGTTAGAGTTTTAGTTTCAGAAGAGTTAGTACACAGAATATGCTGGGTTCATTAATTAAATTTGGTTGGCAATGTGTGGACTGTGGAACTTTGTGATCTGAACCGTTGTGGTTTGCAGACAAAACACATCTTCCTTAATACCCGAAAGAGAAAGCACGCATACATACAGTTCTTTGCTCAGAAATATGTAGGTGTACCATAAAAGCTAAACTTTTCCCTATTCCTGTCATCACCAGGTGGAACTCGTGGTTTGAAAGTGTCGAGTAACTTGGAGAATATCTCTGTGATATAGTAGAATTTGTTAAGACTGTTGAAGATGAGAGTGTAGCTGTCAATTATTCTAAAGCTTTGACTTCTGCTGAAGCAAAAAAAATTCAATGCCTAGCTATTTTTCTTGTTGAGCACTGCTAAAATGTTGCAATTTGCTGCTGACATTAGAGGGCTCCAAGATACTGTTAATTCATCTTCTGCAGTCTAAGCTTGGTGACCTTGCAAAGAGCTTTAAGTTACTAGAGGATTCATTTTCCAGAGCATATTCAAGTACAGTTAACATCACTCTTCCAGCCTGTAGGTAGAGTAAGTCTTACAAAACTGAACCACTTGCTGGAGTGTGATTCAGGAAAATTGTCATTTCTTTTATAGGTAAATTGTTTGAGCCGAGAAACATAATAAAAGGCAATTTAGACAGTGCTGAAATCTCTCAGCTGATAAAGAAAATTCCCATTCTGCAAGAACTTCCAATGTCAGAATTTCTTGTACCATATACATTGTTTAGGGATTTAGTAGCTAGTTCTTGCAGAGAAGGTAAAGATGTTGATGTGATTGGTATTCTTCTATCCCTGAAAGCAGAGTATGGACTTTTTGTGGAAGCTGCAGTGAAGGCTTTGTGGATCCCAGTCAGTAATGTTGATAGTGAGAGATCATTTTCTAGATATTGAAATATAATGCCTGACAGGAGAATATCTCTGACTCCCAGTAATATGGAAGTCATGGTATCCTTGTCTTTCTCAGACTGACTTGTGTGTTGTGTACATAGACTAGGACAAGATAAATGTTTTCCAAACTGTTTTAATAAGATTTATAATTTTTATGCTTTTTATGTAAAATAAAAGATTTTTCACTGTAAATGTGCCATAAATGTATTTCCTTTACCTTTTACTGCTGAAAAGAGGAAATAAAATTTAGTGAAATTATTGACGAAATGGGAAAAAAAACTAACGAAAAATATACCGAAATAACTTTTTAAAAATGACGAATTTGGGCAAAAATTTTCGCCACAGACAGGTGCCTCTACTCATGAGGTATCACGCGACTTCACATGGAGAGGGCACAGGGTGCAGCAGTGCATTGACAGTGACTGTATATGGTCACACACGAGACTCTGCAGCATTAATGTGGAAGGGGCAATGTGGCCTACTGCACAATATAAAGGTGGAAGCGTCATCATCCAGAAGACATTTCAGTTCAGACAGCCGCCCAGGAGGGACATCTGTGCAGCTCACACCCCAGCCTGGGCTTGTAGTACTATGTTAGACCTATGAGAAATGCCAAGTATGAAATAAATTGTCAATAACAAAATGGGCAACTGTAATAACAGAAGAGACAATGGTAAGGTCTTAAGCCTAGAGGAGCCACAGACCTGGAAGCAGGCTGGCCGAAGCCTGGCTGTTATGCAGCTGTGCAGAACAAGTCAAAAGCTGTAAGCCATAAACACACAAAGAAGGCCATGTGTACTTCTAACAAAGGAGTCCTCAATAAGGACGGGAATTATAACTAATAAGCATACAACACTTCTGGCTAGAGAGAGAGCATTTCAGACAATTTACACTGTTTGTTGATATTCTGTAAAATGAAATTGAACAATGTCGGACTATTCTGATTTTAAAAAAAGCAAAAATATGGAAAGGACCTGAACACGGTATCTCCAGCGTGGTAGCTGTAGACAACTGCTGCGCCATGCTCACTTGGCTGGAACATGTCTAACGTTACGCGTATTACAGTGCGCAGTGAACTTCAGAATCAATTTTCTTGAAAACCAAGGCTCATCACTAAAAAGGTGGATAGCCTCATACTCAGGGTGTGTCCCTCTACAACAACATATCCAAGACCTATCGGAATCCATTATTTAAATTTCTGATGGTCCCCTTGTTAGCCATGTATCTCCTTCCAGGGGATTTTGCACAATCAGGAATAGCGTACTTTCATTCAGGTCACTTTCTCAGTTTTGCTCAGATGAGCTTTAAGGATTGTAGTTACTGAAGTCTTGCATATTTGTTCCTATATTTCCCGACCAAGTTCCATAACTCATCAAAATATTCAGTTAGCCTTCACCACATTAGCTGACTGGATGGACCATCCTGAGCTTCCTGTGTCATTTAGTGTCTAAAGCACTTGCTGGATCTGACAATTCTCATTCACACTTTGTTTAGGATTTTGCTGTCAGTAGGCATCATCCCACTTAAAAAATTTGTAACTGTTGTAACTAACCACATTTTCATACAGTCTCGAAATCTGTGTGTTACCTGTAAATACACACCCTTGCCTACAATTCAATTCAGCGAAAAACGCATACTGGCAGCACCTCCCATGCCTGAGATATTTGTGGCGCAATTGGTAGGTGATTCACCCTGTAGTCTGTCATTTTCATTTGTCTTCCCCTTACATGTAGCATCTATGGACACTTTTTGTCAGCTCTCTTACACAGATTACCCTATACAATGCAGACAGTAATAAAATGTGTATCATACAAAGGATTCCATGTGGTTATTAAGGCTATGTTTGCTCTTAAACCTCTTCTGACACACATCACAACCAAATGGACATTCTCCAGTGTGGACACAAATATGCAGCATCAGCGTAGAATTCCGCGTAAATTTCTTATGGCAGACGCTGCAGCTGAATGGGCTGTCACCTTTGTTCCTCCGTGAGTGGAGCATGAGGCTGGTACTCCGTGTAAATGTCTTGTGACAGACAACAGATGTACGGACGTTCACCAATGTGCACTTGTGAGTGATTCTTCAAGTGGATCTGACTCCTGAATGACTTGCCACACTCGTCACAGATGTACAGACGTTCATTTACGTGCATATAAGAAATATCCCTCAGGTTGCTGCTGGTCTTAAATCTCTTCTGACACACATCACAACTATATGGACGTTCACCCATGTGCAGATGTGAATGATTCTCCAGGTCACTACTATTTGTGAAGCCCTCATGACACACACTACAACTATGTGGACATTCACCTATATGCAGCAGCACATGCCTCTTCAGGGCGCCACTTTCTGTAAATGTCTTTCTGCAAATATCACAACTATACGGGTGTTCACCAATGTGAAAATGCCTCCTCAGCGTGTTAGCATATATGAAAGTCCTGCTGCAAATGTCACAGCTGTATGGATGTTCATCTGTGTGCAGACGAGAATGATTCTTTAGGTCGCTGCTGTTCATGAATCCCTTCTGACACACACCACAACTATATGGACGCACACCCGTGTGCAGATGTGAGTGATTCTTCGGGTCACTACTGTTTGTGAAGCCCTTATGACACTACAACTATGTGGATGTTCACCTGTATGCAGCAACACTTGCCTTCTCAGGTTGCTGCTGTTGAGAATTGTCATATTGCAAACATAACAACTGTAAGAGAGTTCTGCACTGTGTAGACAGGAATGGATCTTCAAGTTGTTGCTGTTCTTGAATGTTTTTCTGCAAATGTCACAGCTGTATGGGTGCTCATGCACACAGGAATGCCTCTTCAAGCTGTCACTCCTTGAGAATATTTTGTGGCACACACTGCAAGACTGCAGCATGTCATCTCTTTTATTACCACAGGAGGCTTCCCGGTTGGAGGTGCATCGTACATTGTGGTCTGTTCCTGCAGTTAGTCCAACTCTGGCAATTAAACTGCCACTGATATTAGTACTGCTGGCATCCTCCATGTCATCATGGTGAAAACTGCAAAATTGCAGAGAGAAAAAATGTCAGTAAGTTTGGTAAAATATTCTAAATGAAAAATAATAATAAACTGTCTCACATAAATCTCAACAAGAAATTACATGTATCAAAGCCTGTAAACAAGGTTATAAATGAGCAACAGAATACTTTGACATTGAAGATTTACTTTCTTCTCCAATTGTGGATCATATGCATACAACTATAGGTACAACAAATTTAAAAACTTGTACAAACTTTGCACTCACTCTCTCATCATGTTCTGTGGACTGTACTGTGAAGGAGAATCTTCAATAATGGGGAATGAGTCAACATACATTTCTTTATACAGGAAGCAGCTGTCAAAAACTGTATTAACAGTTAACTATTGTTAAACTGCTTTAAATTCTTTCTGCTTATCCAGAAGATAATCCTAATTAACAGGAAAACTGCTAATTTAGCAAAAGCTGCTGTTACGTCAGTCACAGTAAACAGATGTCATTTCTGTAGGATTTCCTTATCTAAGTACAAGGATATCTACGAGGGCTGTCCAGAAAATAAGTTCCGATCAGCAGCAAAATGGAAACCACAGTGAAAACCAGAAACATTTTATTTTAAACAGTTAGGTACACCTTCCACCCACTTCTCTACATAGTCTTCACTCCAACTTCGAATTTTGTCATAGTGTTGTATCAACTTTCCAATATCCAAATCATAGAAAGCAGCTGCCTGTGCTTTTGGCCAGTTATCTATACTAATCTGCAGCTCATTGTCAGTGGAAAAATTTTGTCTTCATAGCCAGCGGTTCTTGTGAGCAGAGATGAGAGTCAGGGGGAGCCATTTACAAACTGTATCGTGGGTGGTCAAACACTTCTCATCGGAAACGCTGCAGTAGTGTCTTCATTGCCCCTGCTATGTGTGGCCAAGAATTGTAATGAGGAAGGAACTGCTTGACAGCTGTGTTATGTGGACTGCATGACACACACAAACTCTCTAACCAGACCCTCATACTTGGCAGGAGACGCTATTCCCTACGCATCTTTACATGCTCACTGTTCACTCAAAACTGACAAGAGTGATGCGACACTATCAAAGAGACACTACCCAGCACATCTGTGCAAAGCATTACTGGATTTTCCCAGTGGTTTCCATTTCGCGACCGGTCGGAACTTACTTTCTGGACAACCCTCTTATTACAAAAAGGAGTTCTCTGTACATTCTAAGTCTAAACAAATACTTGAACAAGGTACTACATATCAGAATAACAGTGGACAAAATTAAAAAGAAGAACTGAAGGAAGATGTACAATACCTTTCTGATTTATTGACTCCATTTCAAATCTGAGGGCCTGAAATATAATAAAAATAAAATAATAATAATAATAATAACCACCACCATCCGACATCATCATAGTAATTCTACAACTAGAGTATGTGAGGTAATCAGCAAGAAAATAAACTAAATCAGTTCTGGAAGAATAACGAAACGGTGGAAGAGAGACAGACAGAGAGAGAGAGAGAGAGAGAGAGTGTGAGTGTGTGTGTGTGTGTGTGTGTGTGTGTGTGTGTGTGTGTGTGTGTGTAAGGCAGGAATTCTACGGGTCAAAGTGTGAAAGCAAAATATAATATTTGGATTAGGGCAGCCTTAGTGACTTGTGCAATGATAAATGACACACAGCACATGTACTGAAACATACTAGGTACACATGACTTCGATCACGCTGGAAAGAGTGTACTGAACCAAAAGAGCTGAACAAGGTGATAAAGGAGGAGATTCTGGTAAATCTTCCCTCATGGCAGGTGTTGTTGGTTTGGGGTTGTTGCACGAGATACTTGTACTCACTGAGCTAATTGAAAACACGTGCGTAAGCGAGCAACATTGCTGTGTTCTGCTAAAGGTGATGAACAGCTACACTGCTAGTAACTACAAGACAGTAAACATGAGTAAAAAGACATGTCCGCAACAGCACCAAATCTGCAGCAGCGCTGAAGCCGCTGTTCCATCTCAAACATGAAACTAAGTGGACAGGATGTGCCTGTGGCTAGGTCTGTTATGGCTACACTGGCACCACACTCCTGTAAGCTTTAGACTCAAATAGAGGTGTTGCGAACTATGAGGTATGTAAGTAAAGTAATGAGATTGGTTTTTTATACACCAAAGTTTTTATTTTTTTTTCCACCAACAGTGCTGTCCCCAACAAAGCAGTTCCCTATGGCAGCTACACAGTGATAGTCATCATTCCCAGTCTTGGTGGCAGTGCTGAAGGCCTGAACTGGTAGGGCTTTTAACATTGCAGTCACATTCTTCTGAATGCTCTCCTGGGTCCCAAAATGGCATCCTTTTCAGACATTTTTCAATTTCAGGAAAATAAAGAATTCACAAGGACACAGATCAGATAATATGGAGGCTGTGGAACAACAGGAGTGCCTTTGAAAGTCAAAAATTCCATGGTGGAAGTGGCCATGTGACACAGGGCATCCACTTGTCTGCAATGTCTGGTCTCACTCAATTCACCCTTTTACTGAGCCTTTCAAGGACATCTTCGTAAAACAACTGATTGATAGTTTGCCCTGGGGAACAGATTCTTTATGCATAATATCCGTACTGCCAACAAAGCAAATCAGCATTGTTTTTATCTTTGATTTGCTCAATCTTTGATTTGCTCATGCAAGCTTTTTTAGTCAAGATGTTGCAGTTTGTCACTCCTCACTTTGCCACTTTATCTCAGGGTCATACTCCGAAATCCAGGATTCATCACATGCGATCACACGACTGAACCATTCGTGGTCATTGGAAATCCTCTCAAGAAGATGAACCCACACTTTTTTCGATTGTCCTTCCACTCACTTGTGTGGTTTCTCAACACAAACCTTTCACATGCACAAAACTTCAGTCAAAATTTGAGGTATGGTGAAAGTGTTTTTCAGTTTAACACGTCACCCATCGTCCTTATTGTTACCTGTCAGTCTGATCTCACAAGAGCATGCACAGATTCGACATTTTTGTCAGTTTTTGATGTTGAAGGTATCCCTGAGAGACATTCATTAATGTGTTCTTGGTCTTCCAAAAACGATTTGCGTCAGCAAAAAACTTGTACTCTTCATGAGGAATGTTCTCCATATGCCAGTTTCAACTTTTCGAAGGTCATATTCACAGATTCCCCAAGTTTAACACAAAACTTAATAGCATAAAAGTTGCTCTAAATTCCACTGCTCCATTTTCAAAACACACAACAAAAACACAACTTTACTAATGGCACTTTCAAAAATCAAGTGATGGCTGTACAGAGCTGAAACTCAAACCGAGCATCTGGAAGGAATGAACACACCAATCTACACAAGTAGCACGACACCGCATCACCAGGTTGCTCACAGTTCTGTCATTCTCATTACTTTTCTAACACACCTTGTATGTAACAATACCAGAGAAGAAAAGTTGCTACTCACCATATAGCGGAGATGCTGAGTCATGATAGGCACAACAAAAGGATTCAACACACACACACACACACACACACACACACACACACACACACACACACACAACTTGCACACACGTCTGCAGTCTCAGAGAGCTGAAACCACACTGCAAACAGCACCACCAGTGCATGATGGGGAGTGGCGACTGAGTGGGAGTAAGGAGGAGGCTGGGACGGGAAGGGGGAGGGATAGTGTGGTGGGAGTGGCGGTCAGTGAAGTGTTGCAGTTTGGACAGAGGGTAGGAGAGAAGGTACAGAGGGGGTAAGTAGTGGAAAGGAGAGAAATAAAAAGAAGAAATTAAAAGACTGGGTGTGGGGGTGAAATGACGGCTGTGTAGTGCTAGAATGGGAACAGGGAGGGGGCTGGGTGGGTGAGGACAGTGACTAACGAAGGTTGAGGCCAGGAGGGTTACGGGAACATAGAATGTATTGCAGGGAAAGTTCCTACCTGTGCAGTTCAGAAAAGCTGGTGTTGGTGGGAGGATCCATATAGCACAGGCTGTGAAGCAGTCATTGAGATGAGGGATATCGTGTACGGCAGCGTGTTCAGCAACAGGGTGATCCACTTGTTTTTTGGCCACAGTTTGTTGGTGGCTGTTCATGCCGAGAGACAGCTTGTTGGTTGTCATGCCTACATAGAATGCAGCACAGTGGTTGCAGCTTAGCTTGTAAATGACATGACTGGTTTACAGGCAGACCTGCCTTTGACGGGATAGGTGAAGTTAGTGACCAGACTGGAGTAGGTGCTGGTAGGAGGATGTATGGGACAGGTCTTGCATCTAGGTCTATTACAGGGGTATGAGCCATGAGGTAATGGATTGGAAGCAGGGTGGTGTAAGGATGGATGAGTATACTGTGTAGGTTCGGTGGACGGCGGAATACCATGGTAGGAGGGGTGGGAAGGATAGCGGGTAGGACATTTCTCATTTCAGGGCACGACAAGAGGTAATCAAAACCCTGGTGGAGAATGTAATTCAGTTGCTCCAGTCCCAGATGGTACTGAGTTACAAGGGGAATGCCGGACTGTGGGACTTTGGGAGGTGGTGAGAGACTGGAAAGATAAGGTATGAGAGATTTGTTTTTGTACAAGGATGTGAGGATAACTACGGTCAGTGAAGGCTTCAGTGAGACCCTCAGTATATTTAGAGGGGGCACCAGTAGCTAGGCTGTACGGAAGTGACTTCTTGGCATGGAATGGGTGGCAGCTGTTGAAGTGGAGGTATTGCTGGTGGTTAGTAGGTTTGATATGGACAGAGGTACTGATGTAGCCATCTCTGAGGTGGAGGTCAACATCTACGAAGGTGGCTTGTTGGGTTGAGTAGACCAGGTGAAGCAAATGGGGGAGAAGTTGTTGAGGTTCTTGAGGAATGTGAATGTGTCCTAACTTTAAATCCACATAGCAAAGATGTCATCAATGAATCTGAACCAGGTGATGGGTTTAGGATTCTGGGTTTTTAGGAAGGATTCCTCTACACGACCCATGAATAGGTTAGCATAGGATGGTGCCATGCGGGTCCCCATAGCCGTACCATGGATTTGTTTATAGGTAAGACCTTCAAAGAAGTAATTGGGGGTGAGGATATAGTTGGTCATGGAGACTAGGAAGGAGGTTGTTGGTTTAGAATCCATAAGGCGTCTGGAAAGATAGTGTTCGATAGCAGTAAGGCCATGAGCATTACGAATGTTATTGTACAGGGAGGTGGCATCAACAGTGATGAGCAGGGCACCGTGTGGTAAAGGGACAGGAACTGTGGAGAGTCGGTCAAGCAAATGGTTGGTATCTTTTATATAGGAGGACAGGTTCCAGGTAATAGGTTAAAGGTGTTGGTCTACGAGAGCAGAGATTCCCTCAGTGGGGGCACAGTAACCGGCCACAATGAGGTGTCCTGGCTGATTGGGTTTATGGACTTTAGGAAGCATGTAGAAGGTGGGAGTGCGGGGAGTGGTAGGGTTAAGTAGAGAGATGGACTCTAGGGAGGCGTTCAGGGATGGACCTAAGGATTTGAGTAGTGACTATAGATCCTGCTGGATTACTGGAAAGGGATCACTGGGGCATGTGTTGTAGGTGGAAGCATCTGACAGCTGACGAAGTCCTTCTACCACGTAATCCTTGCGGTTCAAAGCAAGTGGTGGAGTCTTTGTCTGCAGGTAGGATTATGAGATCGGGATCAGTTTTTAGATGGTGGACTGCAGTTCTTTCTGCAGATGTAAGGTTAGTTTGCATGTAGAGGGATTTGGGGAATGATGGTGAGGCAAGGTTCGAGGTTAAGAAATTCTAGAAAGTTAACAGGGGGTGGTTTGGAGGCAGTGGGGGTGGATCACAGTTGGATGGAGGAGTGAACTGAGTTAGGCAAGCTTCAATATTGGTCTTTGGTTGAGTCTGATTGGTCGGGTTGGTGGCGAAAAAGTGTTTCCACTGTAGGGACCAGGAGAAGGAGAGAAGGTCTTTAACTAGTCCTGCATGGTTGAATTTGGGAGTGGGGCAAAAGGTGATGCCTTTGGAAAGGACTGATATTTCTGTGGGACTAAGGCTTCTGAAGGAAAGGTTCGTAACTGTGTTGCAGGTATGTTTAGGTTCTGGGTTCTGTGTGGTGGTGGGAGGGAGCTTTGGAGGGTGGGGTAATTGTAGTAGGTCTGTGAGACAGGGTTTGTCAGCTATGAGGGGGCATGAGGGAAGTTTGGAGATTGTTGTGGAAGTGGTACTCCAAGGTGGGAGTGAGCAGAATGGAGAGCTTTTTGAGGTGGCGTTGTGCATGTTGCTCAAGTTCCTGCAGGGCAAGAGTTTCAATGTGTGTTATGGGTTCCAGGAATTTGGGATTACATTGCAGGAAAATTTTGTGGATGGAGAGAAGGTACTGCGAGGAGGATTGGGCTTGGTTGAAATGGTTTTGAGGGACTATGTTGATGAGGGCTAAGGATTGGCAGAATCTGAACAGGTGGAGATCATTGTGGACGGAGGGGTGTTGTACTTGTGGTACTTAAATGAGATATTGTTATACAGTAAATTTAATATGAAATTTAGGTATCTTGTCCACATTTCATTCTCAACAGTGTGGCAACTAAAATCGACCATGCGGAAAGTATACGCTATGGACTTCTACCTCTGCAAACTCTTCAAAATTTTGTGCAATGGTTTACTACAGTTAATGCTGCATAATAACTGTGTTGAACATCGAAACAAAATAAAGTCATTTATGGGGGGAAGGTATCAGTCAAGAAGACTTGTAAAAATCAAATTTTTGGGCCAAATAGTTTTTGTGAAATCGAATAATAAGTGTGTCAAAGCAGTGGGAACACCATGTGCCTGCACAGGCGAGCAGTGCAGTGATGACAAAATCGCACACAGCGCGGAATGCGGGGAGCACGTGTCTGCAGCAGCGAAAGGGTTAATGAAGAGACAAAGCACTAGAAATTTCAAAAAATTGCATTCAAACGAATATAATTCGTGAAGTAAGGCACTTCGATATTGTTTTTGAATAATGAAAATATTAAGCACAGCACAAGGTTTGAACTCATAACCTTTCGCATAGAAGCTCAACACCTTGACCGTTGCGCTAACGCAGCTCATCTGACTAGAACACGCTATGAGGACTCTAAGGCGTCACGCAAAATACTGACAAACACTGTTGGTATGACTATGAATTATTCACGCGTCGTCAAAGTACAATAGGAAATAAACAATTACCGCTGTTCTTTATTGCGAAAAAGCGGTTCGTGAGATTGATACAAACACCTTTCCTTGCTATCGCCTGAATTAGGAGTCTTATTGCTTGTTTGGTTTAATTAATTAATAGAATATAAAGCAATTGGTACAAACAACGCTTTTTCCAAACTTTCTATAAAAGAAAGTCTGCTATCAAGACATTGCTTTTGTTCTATTACTTTATTTATGACTGAACGTTTCTAAAACTGAAGACACTCATCCATGCTCTGCACTGCAGTCGAGATTTGGCAACGTCGTTCTCTGTTCATTGGCTGACTGTGTTTTGTGACGTCAGATGCGCAGAATGAACCTAAACTCGGCCGCCAACATAAATGACGCGCACTTTAGTTTCCATACAGAATTCACCTTTATTTGTTTCTGGTAAGTTGTGTGTCAGGCCTCACATAAAGAGGAGAGTGTGCATCAGCATGTGTCAGCATTAGACACAGACATGAATGAGGGATACAGAGACTACAGTTCAACATTCCACAATATTGTTGCTCGTGTTGGTCAGGATCCCATGACTGTCAAGCAAAACATGGAACTGATGGGTTTGGAAAGATGGTAATAAATACTATGCTGGATCTCAGTGGCCCAATGCAACTAGTCTCTGAGAGGGACAGATATATTGTTTGCTCATTCATGCAGGTTCATACAGTCATGTCACATATCCCAAGTCAGGAAATGGGCATTTTTGCAGTGAGAAAGGCATCCACACAAATAATATGATGATGTCTGGTGCACCAAGTACTTCTGCGTGGTGACCATTTTTGTGCCATCCCTTGACACAGCAGTGGGGCGGGAGGGAGGAGGGGAGAGGGAGATGCAGAGGGGGAGGGGGCGGAGAGAGAGAGAGAGAGAGAGAGAGAGAGAGAGAGAGAGAGAGAGAGAGAGAGAGTGGAGGGAGCGAGGCACTGATGACAGTGGTGTGCCCACTGACAACTCTGTGCGCACGATTAACATCACATTGATTTTACATTTCCATCCATCTGGTTCTGCTTATAACATCATGGTGAATGTATCAGTATACTGAGGCTCCGAGGAGAACTAACACTGCCAAATTCTATTCATCAGCCTCGTACATGCTCAGCATCTGGTGTGATGTTATGGTGTGCCACTGGCTACACAACACAATTACCTCTGGTTTGTGTAGCTGGTCTTCTGAACAAGAGCTATTAAATTTCTGACATTTAAGGTGGTGGCCATGCCCTATCTTCAAGGTCTACGTGATACTCTCCAAACATGGTAACACAGGATTGCTTATTGTCTGTGCTGTCCTGATCTACCTCAGTATGGAGAGTGTTCAAGTGTTGCCCTGGCCAGCACACCCTTCTAATATCTTATTCATTGAAAACATCAGTTCATACGTTACTGAAAGGCTGGGACACCACCACTCAGCACCCACTACAACTGATAAACTCTGGCACAGAGATGAAGCAGCAATGAATGACAAACCATATCTGTCATCAAGCTCAGTTTGACTTGGTCACCAAACAATTTAGTGTGATTCTTGCTGCCACATGTGGCAGCTCTTTGTGCTAAATTATGTACCCAGTACATCCCAATCATCTACAAACCATGTATTCCTCCCACTGTACCTTTACACACACAATAAGTAAGCTTTTGCGATTTGTAATTCTTTCCGGTGCTGCAATTTTAATGGCAGCAATGCCATTTGTATATGTCTACTGAGGTAGCAAACAGCAATGAGCAGTCCATCTTTTCATTAGTGAAACTCACTTGCCTCTAAACTACTCTTTACTGAGACTTCACAACCATATCTAACACGGAAAAAAAATTGTAAAAATATTTATTTCACTTTATCATGCACAGCCCTTGTCAACCCACTAGTAGTAGTACACAACCTACTTAGAGCACAACTCACCATTGTGTCGTTTTTGCTCACTGCTGCCTCCTCATCTTCTTCATCCTTCTTTCCCTCAACATCCAATGTATTAGTTCCATAAAGATCTTCTGAAGGTGAACATTCCTAAAACAGTTAAAAGAAAAAATATCGCAAAGTGAGTGACAAGGATACAGCTGTCAGGCAAAATCATGCAAAAGTACCGTAATCATCCCATTTCCTTTGATTTACATGTATCTAACAAACGCCTTTGGAGAAGCAGTCTTTTCTATGAATGTGGTACAGTATTTTATTCATATTTCAAAGATATCCTGTACTCTAGGATATGGCAATCAGTCCAGCAGATAGCACTTCAGCTGAAACGTATTAAAATCAACCACTAGAGCTTGTGTAATGCCCACTTTTACTAACAACATGTTTATGGATGCAGCAACTGAGTCATAAGTCCACAATAACTCATGTTTCTTCTGATATACAGATGATACATTAATATTTTAGCCAAATGGACTACACAGTCTATGATATCCTACATCTGAAATTGTTACATCAGAACATGAGATTTACAAAAGAGGTATAAGAAAGAAAACCAACTTCCATTTCTGGAAATTCTCATCAAGAGAAGATAGAATGGAACACCAAGACCCAGTATTCACTGGAAACTAATACATACAGACTTATACTTGCATGTCTCTAGCTGTCACATCCCCTTTTAACAAGAGGATGTCCTAAGCTCATTAGCGCACAGGGCTTGCAGAATGTCTGAGCAAGACGGTTTAGAAGTGGAGTTTCATCACCAACAAACAGTTTGGTTATAACAACTGCCAGATACAATGTACCCTAAAGCCAAAGGAACCCAGGTGACAGCCTGCAGAGGAAAAAGAGAAACCTGTTGTGATAGCATTTATCATTTACATAAGGATGATATCACAAAAATCAAAAGTATACTTCACAAATACACTGAAGGGCCAAAGAAACTGGTATAGGTATGCGTACTCAAATACGGAGATATGTAAACAGGCAGAATACACCACTGTGGTTGGCAACACCCACATAAGACAACAAGTGTCTGGTGCAGTTGTTAGATTGGTTACTGCTGCTACTATCACAGGTTATCAAAATTTAATTGAGTTTGAATTTGGTGTTACAGACAGTGCATGAGCAATGGGACACAGCATCTCTGAAGTAGCAATGAAGTGGGTATTTTCTCATATGATCATTTCACAAATGTTCCAAGAATATCAGGAATCCAGTACAACATCAAATTTCTGACATCGCTGGGTCCAGAAAAAGATCCTGGAAGAATGGGACCGATGACTTGAAGGGAATCATTCAACATGATAGAAGTGCAACCCTTCTGCAAATTGCAGCAGATTTCAGTGCTGGGCCATCAAGAAGTGTCAGCATGCAAACAATTCAACGAAACATCATCTATATGGGCTTTTGGAGCTGAAGGCCTACTTGTGTACCCTGGATGACAACACGACACAAAGCTTTATGCCTCACCTGGGCCCATCAACTACAACAATGGACCATTGATGACTGGAAACATGTTGCCTAGTCGGAAGAGTCTCGTTTCAAATTGAATCGAGCTGATGGATGTGTACGGGTGTGGAGACAACCTCATGAATTTATGGACCCTGTATGACAGCAGGGGACTGCCCAAGCTGGTGGAGGCTCTGTAATGGTGTGGGGCGCATGCAGTAGGAGTGATGTGTGACCCCTGATACGTCTAGACACGACTGACAAGTGACATGTATGTAAGCATTCTGTCTGATCACCTGTATCCATTCATTTCCAGTTGTGCATTCTGACGGGCTTGGACAATTCCAGCACGACAATGCAACACCCCACACGTCTGGAGTTGCTACAGAATGGCTCCAGGAACACTTTTCTGAGTTTCAACACTTCCGCTGGCCACCAAACTCTCCAGACATGAACATTATTAAGCATATCTCGGATGCCTTTCAACGTGCTGTTCAGAAGAGATCTCTGCCCCCCTCATACTCTTACGGATTAATGGACAGCCCTGCAGGATTCATGGTGTCAATTAACTCCAGCACTACTTCAATCATTAGTTGAGTCAATGGCATGTCATGTTGCGGCATTTCTGCATGCTCGCGGGGGCTCTACACAATATTAGGCAGGTCTGCCATGTTTTTGACTCTTCACTACTCACTTCCAGGTCTGCTTCATTCACAAATAGAATGCAGAAAAAATGACCATCTCCATGCCTTCGTATGAGCCTTAATTTCTCGTACCTTATCTTCATGGTCATTGTGTACAATGTATATGGAGGCAAGAGAATTTTCAGCAGCCAGCTTCAAATGCCGGTTCTCTAAATTTTTTCAATACTGTTCCTCGGAAAGAATGTCACCTCTCCTCCAGAACCTACCAGTAACAAATCTAGCAGCCTGCCTCTGAATGGCTTTGATGTCTTTCTTAAATCTGACCTGGTAAGGATCCCAAACACTCAAGCAGCACTCAAGAATAGGTCACACTAGCATCCTATATGTGGTCTCCTTTACAGATGAACCACACTTTCCTAGAATTCTCGCAGTAAACCTAAGTCAACCATTCACCTTTCCAACTACAATCCACACATGCTAGTTTCATTTTACATCACTTTGCAATGTTATGACCAGATATTCAAACAGCATGACTGTGTCAAGCAGGGAACTACTAATACTGAAACTTCCTGGCAGAATAAAACTGTGTGCCAGACTGAGTCTCAAACTCGGGACATTTGCCTTTCACGAGCAAGTGCTCTACCAATTGAGCTACCTAAGCATGACTCATGACCCATCTCACAGCTCTACTTCCACCAGTACCTCATCTCCTACCTTCCAAACTTTACTCCAAGATCTCGGGTTTGAGTCTCGGTCTGGCACACAGTTTTAATCTGCCAGGAAGTTTAATATCAGCACACATTCTGATGCAGAGTGAAAATTTCATTCTGGACTACTGATGCTGTATCCAAACATTACAGGTTTGTTTTCCCTACTCATCCACATTAACTTACATTCTTCTAAATTTATAGATAGCTGCCATTCATCACACCAACTAGAAATATCATCTTGTATCCTCTACAGTCGCTCGATGATGACAAGATGGTGACAGCAGTCCTATCACACTACCCTGGGGCACTCCTTATGATACCCCTGTCTCTGAAGAACATTCGCAGTCGAGGTCAACATACTGGGTTCTATAACTCAAGAAGTCTTCGAGCCAATCACATATCTGTGAAACTATTCCATATGCTCATACCTTCTTTAACAGCCTGCAAAGGGGCATGAATTACAGCAGCATCAAGTTGCTTCAAACGGCCAACACATTCTGGGATTGCATCTTGAAAGAATGTGTAAAGATTTGGCTACTTGATGAACTTACAAATAAAGACAGCAGTTTGCAACTGAATTTGGCTTGGTATACAACCTTGACCCTGCTCAAAGCATGACAGTCTGTTGGGAAAATCCCCCTCGTGTCACATAAACTGAAGGACTAAGAACCAAACTTCCATTCCGGTGGCGTCATGAGCACAGAAGTGGCGAGTGGTGGGGGAAAGAAAAGGATGCTAAGCCCATGTCCAGTGTCATCATTGGTGACACTACTGTTGGTGTGCCTCTCTCTGCTGTTACATCAAGGGATGCTGCAACAACCATCACCATATATTGCACTTTGACAGTGTTTGGTGCACCATATATCATCGCACTATTTGTGTCAATGCTTGTCTTGCTGCAAACAAGACCATTTCCTGACTCAAGGAACATGACATGTTTGTAAAATCCTGCATGGACATGCTAACAATATGTAAAGTCTCCTCAAACAATAATTGTAAGGGTCTGCAGAAATCCTGTACAGTGTTTAGTACAGGCCTTCTAAACCTATGAATTCCATATTTTGGATGACATTTGTGAGATCTTAATGCAAGCAGCAATATTGTGGAACAATATACTGTAGTCTCTATAAGCCACGACCCTGCCATTATTAAATTCTGACACAAGCTGGCAGATGTTCTCCTCCTTACACAAGGTGTAACATGATGATCTCATAAACAAAGCAGGGACTTGGGACTTCGGTTTGTGCCCAAAAGAGGCATTTCCCCTCTATCTACATAGTGCAGCCATGCCTGATCAATGTGGGCCAAATAGGGGCAACAAGAGGAAGGGAATATATAAGATGGTGCCCATCTGAAAACAATTACGTAAACAGGACTGCTTGAGAATGGTAATATACAGCCTGATAAGATATTGTGCTACCCGGACAACACCACCTGTTTGCATACCAAAAACAGTTCAGGGTAAGAAACATAATTATTGAACCAGATACTTTAATTGGGACAATGTTTTATGAACTGATGGATGGGGCCACAATTAGAAGCCTATTAGACACACTTTTTCATGGAATAACTAGAGCTACTTGGCGAAGAAATGAAAATGCCATCAGAGCATTTTTAAAGAGTGAATGCTTTTTTGTCCAGCATACGAAAATGTTACAACTGACACACAGAGATCATAGTACCATATAGCCACCGGCCATATTCTATTTGCTTTAACCCTCTGCTACAGAAAAATCTATACAACCATTGCTTAATAGTCTAGAAGTATTTTAATAATTGTAACTTTTCTGGCCACAAAGGCTTGTTGCATTTTATGGCTAAGTATTTCACAATATTTTGTAACAATAGAATAACAGAATATTATCTCCAAACAACCTTGGAGAAAAACAGGTATTATCTGTTAACTAATTAGTACACCTCTACAGAAGAGGTACACAGCACTGAATGATGCATCTTTTGGCCACTGAAAAGATATGTATGTGTGTCATTGTGTACACTATAGCTTGAAGAAAGATTCACTTGAAAGCTAGTGAAGTTCTCAGTATTGTTTATTTGCCTTTCAGCAACATAATAATTTTGCAATCCATTAGTTGTTATCTTTGCTCCTTAAATTATTACAATTGCATGAAAACTTTCCCTTGCCATATTTATATGGATGAACTACATCATAAAAATTTGACTTTCCTGTATCCAGCACAGCTGTTACTAACACAGTACTGGTACGCGAACTACTGCGAACATAACTCACTATCACATTGTGATAGCCCACTCCCTCTTCCTCACCCAAGAATTCAACAGACTGTCAAGCAAAATGAAGGAAAATTGATCAGACCATTTTGGTTTTATTTTAAGCTTTTCAGCCTTGCTCTTTCTTTCTGTCCCACTGCCTGTGTACATTCATCATCACGCCAGCTTTCATTTTTAAATCTAATTGATTCCCCAAAACATTTCATATGCAGTTATCAGAATAGCAGATTTAACATATTTCCATTCATTATCTTAACACCTGGACTACATACCTATGTTCCACTTTTTTACTCTGTTACTATTTACCTTGGAAAAAAAAGTGTAACTGGTGGGTAAAAATCAATCAAAAAAGCATTAAAAGGCTTGTGAATCTGTCAAGAATGTTTAATTTTGATGATTTATTTATGACAGATCATCAATTTATGACTTATTTATGACAGATCATCAATTTAAGAACAAACTGAGAGAATATAAAATATTGTTGTAAACACACTCACAGTCTTAGCAGTAGTTTATTTTATTTCATTTTTTGTGTGATCTTCCCTTATCAGTTTCCCTAAATTATTAAAATATTTATTTTATCAGTTTCCCTAATATATTGTTTTTTGTTATAATTAAACTTCTAAATCCTATATGACAGGTACAAGCAATAACATTGTATAGAATCTAGTCACAACAACTGCCATGTGCATGTAACATT
This sequence comes from Schistocerca cancellata, assembly GCF_023864275.1. Classification (NCBI taxonomy): domain Eukaryota; kingdom Metazoa; phylum Arthropoda; class Insecta; order Orthoptera; family Acrididae; genus Schistocerca; species Schistocerca cancellata. The sequence continues at coordinate 1,257,463,665 of NC_064626.1, forward strand.
AACACACTAGTATGTGAACTGTGAATAGCAGCCCAAGTGGTTACGGATAGCAAGAAAACTAATGATGTTGGTAGTAGTCTTCTTCATGATGATAATTTTGAGATAGACAAAGTCTCCACATTAAAAAGCAAATTAACATATCTCTGTAACACAACTAAATAGAACATAAAATCACTTATTGTGTAACTGTGATGACTGAATTTTAGAAAAGGAGTCAATTCAATGGAACAGCCTGAATTGGGAAGAATAGTGATTTTCTTTTCCCTGTGGTGATTAAGTACAACAATATTACCAATTTACCAGCACTTTAACTACCACAGCAGTTGATGATGTCTGGTCTTGTGGGGCACTCAACTGCGCGGTCATCAGCGTCCGTACAAAGTACCAATTTTTACACAGTCCATTTTCTTTTCACAATCCACTCTAGTCACTCTCACAAATGATGATGATGATGATGATGAAATGATGATGACAACACAGACACCCAGTCCCCTGGCAGAGAAAATCCCCAACAAGGCCAGGAATCGAACCCGGTACCCCGTGATCCAGATGCAGCAACGCTAGCCCCTAGACCAAGAGCTGAACACTTACAAATTTCTTTTTGTTTTCGATTACAGAATGTAAAAGAGTGTGTCCTGACATTTCAGGCCAATGAATGTGCAAAGTGGTGCTAATCATTTGCTACACACATTTGCAATCTATCATGTAATGAATGTCTTTACATGATGCAGTGCATCTGGTGTAACATTGCCATTGGCTGCTTCAATACGATGTTTCATATCCTCTGGGGTTGTAAGCACATCACGGTACATGTTCTCCTTTAACATATGCCACAGAACGAAGTCTAAAGGTGTAAGATCAGGAGAACAGGCTGGCCAATTTATGCATCCACCATGTTTCATGAAATGCCCGTCAAACATTCTGTCAAGTGTCAGCCTGGTGTTCATTACAGAATGTGCAGGAGCACCATCATGTTGATACCACATACATCTACACATTTCCAGCAGGACATTTTCTAGCAATGTTGGCAGATCATTTTGTAGAAACTCAATGTATTTTGCAGCTGTTTGGGTGCCTTGAATGAAGTGAGGATCAATGGAATGGTCGCCAATTACTTCGCACCATACATTTACATTCCACAGTCGCTGTTCACAGATCAGTAATGCATGTTTTGTAAATTCACTGCACCATAGTTTGTGAAACTTGCTTCATCAGTTAACAGGTAGAACTGCAATGCATTCGCTGTTAATGCAAATTGACAGAAATTCACTCCATATAAGTGCTGATGCAGTGACATATGATAGAGGTGAAATTTGTGACGATGAAGTATGCACATTACACTACTTTGACTCATTGCACTGCCTCTAGCGATGTCACGTGAACTCGTGTGTGTTCATGGCAACAGCAGCTAACACACCAACTGCACCTGCTTCTCCTGTGATGGGTTTGTTATGGACCCGTTTGTGTGTTAGGACCATATCTGTTGTTTGTAGATGTTTTCAAATGTGTGGCGTGTTGGATGATCTCTGTTCATGTACCTTTCTGCATACAACCGGCAGGCTGCAGCTGCATTTTGTCTACACTCACTATAGATGAGTATCATCTCTGCCTTTTCAGAGTTAGAATGAACCATTTCCACATTTCTTACAACACTGTACGCACTGTTGTACTTGCGACCTCCTCACCTGAGCGTACTTCTGTTCTTGCTTGTGTACAGTACACTATCACAGATGTCTGGGTACACAGTGTACTACAGTTATTCTGAGTACAAGGACTAATTCAGTAAGCACTACATCCAGACAGAGAGACAGCCAAACTCGTAAACATCGTAGTCTTCATAAACATTCCCCTACACATCATGTTTGTTACAACATGTGGCTGAACATGTGAGGTTTCTAGTGTCAACTTTACATTACAAATTACTCTTGATATCCTTAACATTTTACAATGTAACAAATGGCACTGATTATGTATTTGTTTCTATTTTCAGTTGTGCTAAAAATAATAACAGGTTTCCATTTAAAAAACATAAGTAAGTGTTCAAAAGAAGAGTTCTGTGCATTTCTCAATGGTTTGTATTAACCAATTACAACAGCCCCTCTCCTCACTTTTGGTCTACTAAATTGGTTATTTGGTGTTTGTGGAAATGTTAAAACACTCACCCTGTATTACATAGGATTCTGGCACAAGTATTCCTTGAATGCACATAACATTACTGTTTGAGTTCAAATGGCTCTGAGTACTATGGGACTCAACTTCTGAGGTCATTAGTCCCATAGAACTTAGAACTAGTTAAACCTAACTAACCTAAGGACATCACACACATCCATGCCCAAGGCAGGATTCGAACCTGCGATTGTAGCGGTCTCGCAGTTCCAGATTGCAGCGCCTAGAACCGCACGGCCACTTTGGCTGGCACTGTTTAAGTAAAAAAGCCTTGCATGACAGTAGAGGAAACCTGAGGAGTCAATGTAACTACGAGAAGAATCGGACACATATGCCAACACCTAGTTGTGAAAGAATTCAAATGTCAAAATGGTGGAACAGTACCCATCTGCCTGACAATACAAAACAATGAAGTTCGATAAGTTAATCTCACCAGACAGACAATACATGAAAGCCTAACTCTGTTCAAGATGTGGAACAGGTAACCACAATCCACATACTGCCTGCCACCAATGTAAAACGGTACCAATTAACCTGGCTTCCATTATAATTGCAGCAGCATGCACTACTTTCACTTGCAAACAACTATGCAACAATTCAAGTTCAATCTTGATAAATTCTGTTTATAGCCTAAATTATTAGTGACTCACTATTCCAATACAAGGTTTCATTGACACTTCTAAGGTATGCATGTGAACTGTTTAACTCCTGTCTGAAGTGATGAGTAGAATGAAGTGTTAATCATCAATTTAGTATTAATTAGACTGTTTGATGTTTCATGTTGTATTTTTCACTTTACTACATACTGGTAACAAGTAATTCCCTACATATCACATTAATGCACTGCCTTTTATATAAATTGTTCCAATTTATTATATTTATGTTCTTATCTTTTAAATTAACCACACATATAACATGCAGTATCTCAAAGTACACTCTAGTGGATTTGCACTTTCTTCTGCAGGCCCCTTCAATTGTCAGTAATAATTAACTAATACCAACTGATATCTGATCAACAGCATTGCAGAAGTGCTGTGCTATAATTTCTTTGGCATAGACAATCAAATACCAGAATTCAGCAACAACCGGAATTCATTGTACATGGTGGTTATAATTCAACTATTGTTACTTGTGAGGGGCTCCCACAGAAAACAAGTGATTGTATGTCAATGAAACTTTGTGGAAACATTTGTAAGGACAGGCAGAAGTGAAATAATGAATAAACCATTGAAAGAAACACATTTCAGTTTCCAGATGAGAGAGTAACATCTGTTAACTACATACCACTTTCATGTTCCAGGCTACAAACGTTGCTCAGTGTGAAGAGCACCTGCATCCACAACAGCCTGGAACCACACTTGAGACACCATTTCACAATTGTTCGCAGCATTTTTCAAACTCTGAAGCATGGAATGTTTATTGTCAAACACAGCTCGCACATATAGTGTCCAGCATTCACAGCCATGGGAACAGCAACTTTGTCAACAATTTAAGGAGCAATTGGCCATAACCTTCTCCCAGGAGTAGTTCTCAAATTGCCAGTTACTTCAAACTTCCAAATCATGTTCTTCAACCCACTTATAGAAAGATAACCTCTCCATGTTCCTTTAATGGTAAATACTTGCGTACAGCAGGAGCACTATTGCTGTTGTTTTGATAACACAGCTTTACATTAAAATTCCTGCTTATCTTGTCCACAGTCATGTTGCAGCAACTGTAATGCACTCTGATGCTTGTGTTTCCACCCTTTGAAGCCATACCAGTATCAGCATTTAATGGCAAATCATGATACCAACACTACTAACAATGCAAATCCTGCAGTGCACAGTACCCACAAGGTAAATAGTTTTCATCTACACTGGCTCAAGTAGTCAGAGTTTAGTTATAACCCCTCTGTACATCAGACTTGCATTTTATCAATATTTCTACTGTGTTTCTTACATTTGCGCTGAATGAGTGCGATATGAAATTGCTGATACAAATGAACACATGATGTGCTTTCACTCTAGCTTCTGTTCATGACCAGTGCTGTAGCTGTGAGCCATGTTTTAATTGCAGTCGTAATCATTACTGTTGCAACATGGCATTTACGCTAAGTTTGCTTTGCTGCAGAACAATAACAGAATATTTCATTTTTTTTGTTTTGTTTTGTAAATTTTTATGTTTGGTTTGGTAATTTTATGTTCTGTAATTGTTGATGGGGAGGAATCTGAATTAACGAACACAGTTGTGAACATTTCTTCATGATTTTGAAATCTAAATCCAGCAGCTGCAAACAAAATGGTTTTAACTGGTGTAGTCTGATGGTTAAATGTGTGCTAATCTTTGACTATTTATTTACTCTGATCATACTGGGGGGGGGGGGGGGGGGCTTCAGGTCCTCTTTATATCAGATCAGGGTTTTAGACAAACTGTACCTTTTACATTCATGGTTATCCGGAAAAAAGACAATTTGCTAAGAACTAGTAGGCTAGCATTAATAATGACAGTAATAGTAACACTGCTGCTGCTGCTAATAACAATAATAAATAGTAGTAGTAGTAGTAGTAGTAGTAACAATAACAATAATAATAATAACAGTGATAGTAGAAGACACAAACCGTATTTATGAGTGTATAAAAGTGGTATCTTCTGACAGAGAGATTTCTGTGGGAGCGGAACATATATAGAAATAGATATCAAATGTAGATAGAATATAGATGAAATTTGATAGATAGTTCTTTAACTGTCTTTGGAAACTAGAGACATTATTCAGTTCTCTGGTACAGTACGGATGACCATTCTAGAGTCATTTTGCTTCTACTGATAGGCTTTAGAAGGGTCAGCTGAATGATGGAGTGGGACAGAAAGGACTTCGTTGTGATGGGGTTAAGTGCTCCTCCTGTGTTGTCCAAACAAGAGCATTGTTGTCGAGAAATAGATGAGGGACTGTGCATATTGATAAGATCACAGAGGAGACAGACTGCGTGTAAATATCTGTGCTCTGCCTGCACGTGCTGCAGTGGTACAGAATTTGGGCTGTGCCACTGTGGATTTTTCTGCCTACACAATATATTATAAAGTATGCTACACAGGGTGTCCCAGGAGGAATGGTGAATATTTAAGGATATGGTAGGAATGCCCATTTAAGCAAAATATTTCATATTGACGTATCTCCTATTCCAAATGGTTTCCAAGACAGAATACATTTAATATACATTAGTTTTTGGTGTAGTGGCACACACATATGTCACTTACCCAGCCAACCTCTTTAACATTTTATTCTAGCCAAATGAACGTTGTTACTTTCAACCTCTTTGCTTAGGATGTCTTTCTCCCACTAAATGAGCCCACTGAATGGACAGTAGTCCATGGTGTGTTGTTAGTGAAGTAGTGTGAAGGACAGAGCGTACAAGAGAGAATCACCAATTAACTGTGTTTGGACACATGCTGGCTAAAATGCCAAAAATTTACACTAATGATGAATATGTAGATACAGTGTGTGCTAATGTCTTCTGTGATGGTAGTGCTCCTGATGTCAAAGAATACTGTTGGTGCTCTCTGACACGTCAAATTCCTGATCATGAAGTGTTTATCAGAGTTCTCAGCACATTGGGTGAAACAGTTATTCTTCTAAGTTCCCATTTATTCTTATGAATGTGTAGTTCAACAAACAGTGTAGAAACGGCAACATATTGTTGACGTGGTGCAGTGTAATACTACTACAACTCATACCAATGTCCCTCAAACACTCATACTACGTGCGGAAAACTTGTATCCACTTCATATACAGTGTGACAATGCCACACAACTTGAATTTTGTCATTGGTTAAATGAAAATCATCATTTGCTTCCATTGATACTACGCACTGATGAAGCCATGTTTACATGGAACAGAACAACATGCATGATACTCATTGCTGGCCACAGAAAAATCCACACTACATTGTAAACCAATTTCCAAGTTCATTTTTCAATCAACAATCAATAACAGGTTGACATGTCCAGTCATTTTAGAGGAGTGAATGACAGAACAGAATCGCTTGGTTTGTTTTTTTTTAATTGCCAGACCTTATGCCATTAGATTTTTGTTTATGGGCTGGATAAAGTTGAGGTGTAGAAATGAAACGGATTATGCTTGGTCACAACATGGCTGCTTCTGCCCTCATCGGGGAGTGGGGAGAGGTAGTGAGACAAGAAACACAGCATATTCTCCCAGGAGTGCACAAATGCACTGAAGTTGATGGTGGGATATTCAAATATTTATTGTGAACATTACAACAGCTGTGATCTGATGCGTACGATAATGCTCAAGGGTGAATGTGTTAAAAACATGTATTATTTACTAACTCTTGTACATTTGTAAACCTGACAATGTATTAAATAATACAGAAAATAAACAACAATGTACATTAAATATGTTCTATCTTGCAAACCATTTAGAATAGCTCATATGTCCACATGAAAATTTTTGAACCATGTAATTGTTCCTGTCACATCCCTGAATATTGACTAATCCTCTTGGGACACTCCAAATAACATGTCATACAAGGATGATGATGATTTTTACAGTAGTAACTATTTAATATAGAAACTACAATGCTTTTCTTTTTTGCTTTCTTGTAGCACAAGTGATGCAGAGATCAGGCGAGAGCTGATCCCTATTCTTCATGTGGCATTGGCGCTTAACAACACTGGATTAAATTTTCACAGAGTCAATGGCCCTCTACTGCAAGAAGAGTCCCGAAGCTGTGCCACATCTTCTGTGATGACTATTAGTAACAATCAAGAAAACTGAACTTGTAAAAGCTGTAATTTTTATGTTAATACTGCAGTCAGTTACATTCTGGCCACTATACAGTCAACATACACTATATGATAAGAAGTATTTGGACACCTATTAGTGGACATTAATAAGGGGTGTGTCCAATCTTCATCTTTATGATAGCTTAAACACTGCTGGGGACTCTTTTAATGAAGTGTCTGAATGTCTGTGGAAGAACTGCAATACATTATTTCTCTGGAGCCAAAACTAGAAAACATAGTGATGCTGGATGCTCAGGTCTGGAGCGAAGTCGACATTCTAACTCATCACAAAGGTGTTCCATTGTGTTTAGGTCTGGACTTGGGGCAGGCCAGTCCATTTCAGGAATGTTATTGTCCACAAATCATTGCCTCACATGTGCTGTTGTATGATAGGTTGCATTCTCATGCTGATATGAGATCGATAGGAAGTGTAAAATGGCTAAGCAGGAACGGCTAGAGGACAAATGAAAGGACGTAGAGGCATATATCACTAGGGGTACGATAGATACTGCATACAGGAAAATTAAAGGGACCTTTGGAGAAGAGACAACCACTTGTATGAATATCAAGAGCTCAGATGAAAAACTAGTCCTGAGCAAAGAAAGGAAAGCAGAAAGGTGGAAGGAGTATATAGAAGGTCTACACAAGGGCGATGTACTTGAGGACAATATTATGGAAATGGAAGAGGATGTAGATGAAGATGAAATGGGAGATATGATACTGCGTGAAGAGTTTGACAGAGCACTGAAAGACCTGAGTCGAAACAAGGCCCCGGGAGTAGACAATATTCCATTAGAACTACTGACAGCCTTGGGAGAGCCAGTCCTGACAAAAAACTACCATCTGGTGAGCAAGATGTATGAGACAGGCGAAATACCCTCAGACTTCAAGAAGAATATAATAATTCCAATCCCAAAGAAAGCAGGTGCTGACAAATGTGAAAATTACCGAACTATCAGTTTAATAAGTCACAGCTGCAAAATACTAACACGAATTCTTTATAGACGAATGGAAAAACTGGTAGAAGCCAACCTTGGGAAAGACCAATTTGGATTCTGTAGAAATGTTACCTTAGAAGAAAGATTAAGGAAAGGCAAACCTACGTTTCTAGCATTTGTAGACTTAGTGAAAGCTTCTGACAGTGTTGACTGGAATACTCTCTTTCAAATTCTCAAGGTGGCAGGGGTAAAATACAAGAAGCAAAAGGCTAGTTACAACTTGTACAGAAACCAGATGGCAGTTAAAAGAGTTGAGGGGCATGAAAGGGAAGTAGTGGTTGAGAAGGGAGTCTGAGACAGGGTTGTGGCCTATCCTCAATGCTATTCAGTCTGTGTATTGAGCAAGCAGTAAACGAAACAAAAGAAAAATTCGGAGTAGGAATTAAAATCCATGGAGAAGAAATAAAGACTTTGAGGTTTGCCAATGACACTGTAATTCTGTCACAGACAGCAAAGGACCTGGAAGAGCAGTTGAACAGAATGTACAGTGTCTTGAAAGGAGGATATAGATGAACATCAACAAAAGGAAAATAAGGATAATGGAATGTAGTCGAATTAAATCAGGTAATTTTGAGGGAATTAGATTAGGAAATGAGACACTTAAAGAAGTAGATGAGTTTTGCTATTTGGGGAGCAAAATAACTGATGATGGTTGAAGTAGAGAGGATATAAAATGTAGACTGGCAATGGCAAGGATAGCATTTCTGAAGAAGAGAAATTTGTTATCATCAAATATACATTTAAGTGTCGGGAAATCATTTCTGAAAGTATTTGTATGGAGTGTCCTCATGTATGGAAGTGAAATATGGACAATAAATAGTTTAGATAAGAACAGCATAGAAGCTTTCGAAATATGGTGCTACAGAAGAATGCTGAAGATTAGATGGGTAGAGCACATAACAAATGAGGAAGTAATGAATATAATTGGGGAAAAGAGGAATTTGTTGCACAACTTGACAAGAAGAAGCGATCGGTTGGTAGGACATGTTCTGAGGCATCAAGGGGTCACCAATTTAATATTGGAGGGCAGCATGGAGGGTAAAACTCGTAGAGGGAGACAAGACATGAATACACTAATCAGATTCAGAGGGATGTAGGTTGCAATAGTTACTTGGAGATGAAAAGGTTGCACAGGATAGAGTAGCATGGAGAGCTGCATCAAACCAGTCTCAGGACTGAAGACCACAACAACAATAAACAATGATTATCTCTGAACAGTATCTCTCTTGTATGCAGCACACACTGCTGTAAAATTTATCCTTCTTCATTTCACATTTTCTTTAGAGCAAGGCCTACACCATGACATCACCTCCCTCATACTTCACTGTTGCCACTACATGTGATGGGAGGTAAAGATCTCCACACATACACTGAACCCTAATGCTTCAATTGAATTGCCACAGGTTGCAAGATGATTCGTCATTCCAAATCACTCATTTCCAGTCATCCTGGCATAGTTCTTTACACCACCTCACACTTCACTTATCACTGACTACAGAAATGTGTGGCTATGAGGAGCTGCTTGATCATTCCACCCCATTCTTTCTAACACCCTACGTACAGTCACTGTGCTAGGTGGACAGCTGGTAGTGGTATGGAACTCACGAGTGATTCCTGCTGCTGATTTCATGCAGTTTCTTACAACCACCCTTTACAATGTTTGCCAGTCCCTGTCTGTCAGTACATGATGTCTGACTGGACTTGCTTTAGCTGTGGTTGTTCCTTCATGTTTCCATTTCACAATGACATCACCAGTAATCAACTTGAGCCACTTTACAAAGGTTGAAATGTCCCTGATGGATTTGCTACTCAGGTGATGCCCAATGAGTAGTCTATGTTCGAAGCCTCTGATTTCTACTGACTGACCCATTCCACTGTTACTACTTCTCTATCGACAACACAACACTCTCTGTTTAATTTTCACTGGCCGGTCTCCCTCTCACAAGATCTAACAGTCAATTCTTCATTTCTTAAAACTGTAGTGGTGTCTTGATACTTTTGATCAGATAATGCATATGTTATTACTTGACTTACAGCTCTTGGTAACAGTGAAGTACTCTTTGGAACTTAATGTGATCTGAAGCTGAAAAACAATAACTGAGCTTTGCATCTTTTATGATACACACTAGAAGAAATTTATGTTTTTATGAATGCTTTATAACTTTATCTCTACACTGAAAGAATTATTTATGTTGTGAGCAGTACATAAGGTGATAAAAGATAGCTCTGGTATAAATTAGTTTGCCAAGATGTATTCCTTAAACAATATTTGGTGTTTTTAAGAACAAAGTGAGACAGTGATGAAGAAAGATGATTTACTCTGATTAATTGAAAGCTACCTTAAAATACTGTAATGTTGAAATCACTGAATTTGAATTTGACACACAGCATAATACAACCCAGAGATCAAGTATACTGAGGTGAGCACCCTAATAAACATAACTGATGGACTTCTAACCTACATGGCAATCTACTGCAGTACAATAAATTTCATGCAAATACACTCCTGGAAATGGAAAAAAGAACACATTGACACCGGTGTGTCAGACCCACCATACTTGCTCCGGACACTGCGAGAGGGCTGTACAAGCAATGATCACACGCCCGGCACAGCGGACACACCAGGAACCGCGGTGTTGGCCGTCGAATGGCGCTAGCTGCGCAGCATTTGTGCACCGCCGCCATCAGTGTCAGCCAGTTTGCCGTGGCATATGGAGTTCCATCGCAGTCTTTAACACTGGTAGCATGCCGCGACAGCGTGGACGTGAACCGTATGTGCAGTTGACGGACTTTGAGCGAGGGCGTATAGTGGGCATGCGGGAGGCCGGGTGGACGTACCGCCGAATTGCTCAACACGTGGGGCGTGAGGTCTCCACAGTACATCGATGTTGTCGCCAGTGGTCGGCGGAAGGTGCACGTGCCCGTCGACCTGGCACCGGACCGCAGCGATGCACGGATGCACGCCAAGACCGTAGGATCCTACGCAGTGCCGTAGGGGACCGCACCGCCACTTCCCAGCAAATTAGGGACACTGTTGCTCCTGGGGTATCGGCGAGGACCATTCGCAACCGTCTCCATGAAGCTGGGCTACGGTCCCGCACACCGTTAGGCTGTCTTCCGCTCACGCCCCAACATCGTGCAGCCCGCCTCCAGTGGTGTCGCGACAGGCGTGAATGGAGGGATGAATGGAGACGTGTCGTCTTCAGCGATGAGAGTCGCTTCTGCCTTGGTGCCAATGATGGTCGTATGCGTGTTTGGCACCGTGCAGGTGAGCGCCACAATCAGGACTGCATACGACCGAGGCACACAGGGCCAACACCCGGCATCATGGTGTGGGGAGCGATCTCCTACACTGGCCGTACACCACTGGTGATCGTCGAGGGGACACTGAATAGTGCACGGTACATCCAAACCGTCATCGAACCCATCGTTCTACCATTCCTAGACCGGCAAGGGAACTTGCTGTTCCAACAGGACAATGCACGTCCGCATGTATCCCGTGCCACCCAACGTGCTCTAGAAGGTGTAAGTCAACTACCCTTGCCAGCAAGATCTCCGGATCTGTCCCCCATTGAGCATGTTTGGGACTGGATGAAGCGTCGTCTCACGCCGTCTGCACGTCCAGCACGAACGCTGGTCCAACTGAGGCGCCAGGTGGAAATGGCATGGCAAGCCGTTCCACAGGACTACATCCAGCATCTCTACGATCGTCTCCATGGGAGAATAGCAGCCTACATTGCTGCGAAAGGTGGATATACACTGTACTAGTGCCGACATTGTGCATGCTCTGTTGCCTGTGTCTATGTGCCTGTGGTTCTGTCAGTGTGATCATGTGATGTATCTGACCCCAGGAATGTGTCAATAAAGTTTCCCCTTCCTGGGACAATGAATTCACGGTGTTCTTATTTCAATTTCCAGGAGTGCACCTAACAAAGTCTTCATATAACAGTGCCTCTACTTTTCTGATGAAGCAAGAAACCACAAAATAATAAACAACTGATAAATATAAAGATGCAGTGGAGTACATGTCGTGGTACACTGTCGACAAAGATATTTAAGAATTTTTTTGAATTAGAATAAAGTCCAAACACTGTGCATCATACATAGGTGTTCCAAGTGCCTTAAGCTTTCTTGAGGAAGATCCTGCAGAATAACTTTACTGTAACTGACGACTGGAAGTACAAGTATTCGTACAAGATTTTTTTTTTTTTCCAGGTAAAATGGAAAGGCCTCTTTATATTTCTTCATAGCATAGACAAGTGCTGATGCCTTCATGCTTGTTCCTGCTATGTACTCAGTTCAGTTTAGGTTTTCATCTATTATTACCCTTAATCTCTGCAGTGTGTAAGGAATTTATATTTGTCTCATTTAGAATCAAAGATAGTGGGATTCCTGGCAGTTTGGGATAATGAGGCCAGAATGACCAACCAGGAGTACTTGTGTTTGGATGGACTGAGCTTTAACACTATATTCCGTGCTCATTTTGATATTTCACATGGTCAGCAGTGACTTTTTTTTATAGTTGTTGAAGTTGACCGGTGTGCTCTTAGTTATGAATGGAGTGTTTCAGCATACATGTGGTATTTACAGTGGAACAGAATTAATGAGACATCACTGACATGCAAAGAAATAAGTATAGGACCTAATACTATATCATGGGGGATGTCTGTCCCCATTGTGACCCTATGATGCCACGCATGATGCATTGCTGATAAGAAGTCAGGTATGAGCAAACAAACCCATCACATTGCACTTGAGAGAAATTTAGGCTGCTAAGTTTGGCAAGTAAAACATTGAAGTTAACTTTGATACAATCTAAAAAGTATATGTTAGTCACTTTTTCTCTCTCCATGAATAGCTTCAGATCATCTGTTAACTTTATTAAAGCAAATGTTGTGCTCAATGTGTGTGGAAACCTGATTGGTATTAAACTACTAGGCTGTGTGTACTTAAGTAGTTGCTTAGCTCACTGTGGACTACATATGTTAAGCCCTGGAACAGTGCCAGATGAATAAAAATGATGCAATAGTCAGAGTGTATTGTAGCAGCATCTGTGTTGGGTAGTAGCTTTGCAGCTCCCTGTATCCAAGTTCAGTGAAAATACTTGCAGTCAAGCAGTGGTGAAGATATCTGTTATTTTGGGAAGTAGTGGGTCAATAATAAATCTGAACACTTGGACTGTAGTGCCATTATAAGGCAGATTAGCCCAAGTTCAGATGCTGCTGCACTGTTGAGTAAAACTGTAGCACGAAGTGTAATGATAATAGTTCAGGTGGGCCAAGACATTAGCTGTGAAATTAGACTGAGTAATTGGCTTAAATGTCTCAGTTAGTACATAACACTTGGTGATTACTTGGACAGGAATATGCAATATCACAGTGTCATATTATTTTTATGCCTACATTATATGCTGACTTACACAAATCATGTAATCTTAAAGGAATCCTCTCACACTACCAGAAGCTGAAACCCTTATCTAGTCCTGATTCAATGACACCTTTCTTATCAGTAACCACAGTGATGGCACACTATCATCACCACTTCACATTTTCAGAATCTTCTCCCTTCTACAAACTCCTCTCTTCCACGATCCAGCTTCCTCCATGTAAACCTCCATCCCACTCATGGCTTGGTTGATAAGATCAACTGCAATACTCCACTAAACAGCAGCTGCCCGTTACCACAAAAAGGCCCTACCATAAGAGTGACACATATGGAGTAACAAGCCGTTCTTCTTTCAACATGCTTAAAGTCTTGTGAGAGCTTTTGCAGACCAAAATTACTGCCCTTACTTTGCCCAGAATAGATCTCCCATGTCCAACCTCCACAGAAACCTAATCGCCCACAAAGGAGTGACCCCCGCCCCCTCATCACTCAACATTTACAATCAAAAAAATCATATTAGGTTCTCGTTCTCCACTCAGTCTTTGAAAACCTCTTATCGTACCCTGAAATGAGGAATATACTGCCCAATTCTTCCAAAATAATATTCTGCCACCAACCTAAACTAAAGGAAACTTCTCAAGCTGATGTCATGTTTCTTCATTTCCAGGAAGCATTTGGCACAGTTTCCCACTGACACCTTGTGAACAATATTGGATAATCTTTTGCAATTGGATTTAGGCGTTCCTAACAGATAGACTTCAACATGTCATTCTTAATGGGGTGAAATCTTAAAATGCAAAAGTAATTTTGAGTGTACCTAAAACAAGTGTTATATCACATTTACCATTCACCATATATACAGAGTGTCCCAGGAGGAAAAATCAATATTCAGGGATATGACAGGAATGAACATTCAAAACAAAAAAGTCCATCAAACGTGGGCTCTAAAATATATGCCTGAAGAGTTATGAGCAGTACTTCATCTTTGATTCTGTGAAACAAATCCCTTCTAATGCAAGCTCTTTGTTTTTCATATTCTGAGAGGTGGCAGTATAGACCAAAATTAGAAAAAGATTACCAGTAAACATGGACTCTAAAGTATACACCTTAAGAGCTATAAGCACATCTTCGCTACTGTGAAACACATCTCTTCTAGTGAACTATACTCCGTTCATCATAAGAATAAACCTGATGTAAACACGTACGTGACGACTGGTCAGCAGCCGTAGCTCTCATACACTGGTGTTGTTCCGTTCTTGTGAGTAAGTCCAACTTATGTATTAGATATCTTATTACCATGTTACTGTAAATGAAACATTCAGACATTATGATGTATTAACAGCCATCAATGTTTCTCTGACTCATACTTTAGCTACATAATTTTTATTTCAATAATGTCACAGTCACAGTCTCTGTAAGCACTACTTGTGCTCTGATTGTCTCACTTTTCATATGTACCGTGAAAATGGGTGACACTGCTTCCTGCTTCATAGTGAAACATGCGCAAAAAACACCATTCATGGCTAGAAATAAATTGTTCTTAATGTTTTCACAAGATTACAGAGAAAAATCAGCTTGGACATTTTTCAAGAAACACTATATAATAAATATAAGGGAGGGTATTTTAATTGTATTTGTGGCATAATCGATAACATTATGGATTGAAAATTGAGTGGACTGATATACAGCAGTTTGAACGCGATTTTTTTTTTTTTTTTTTTTTTTGTCCAGTTCGAATACCTTAATTATTTAAATATGAAATTTATCAAATATACGGTAATTAACCCATACTTAACCATCATTTTCCCAAGAAAAATGCATGACTTCTAGTTTCCAGTTACACATCACATGCAAAATTCTGGGTTTTACTGCAAATACACATTCTTAATTATCAATATTTTATAAACGATTGTTAAAGATTTTGAAGTTAAGAAAGCATTACACATTTTGGATCAAATACTCTTTGTTTGAATACGCCCATTGTTTTGTAGGGCAGATGTGTTCACACAGGAGCCAGAGTGATAAGCGTTGTAGGAACATAGAAAACAATAATTTTCACAACGTTGAGCACACTGTACAAATGTTACATTGTTACAGATTGTCACCTCAACACTGCAATCTGAGCCTAATAGGATTGATCTGGAACCAAGTTAAGGGAACTGTCATGAGAAATAACAAGACATTTAAGCTTCCAAACTTACTGAAATTAACGCATGAACCTTTTTGACACGTCACTGCCAAACAATGGCGAAATGTAGAATAGCATGTCATAAAAAAGGAGGAGGAGGAAATGTGGACTTTTTTGTGGTTTGGGATTCTGTTGCTGATTGCCTCGTTATCAACATAGCAGCACTGAAATGTACCGTATTCCTTGAAGTCCGATATCAAAGAAGTTCAGAGATTACCAGGTGACCGACCTTCACTGGCTTCAATATCTAGAACACTGTGAAATCCCAGCAGTGCACTTTTATGCTGCACATAGCTCATGCAGAAAAATTACCCTTGTTAAAATCAGGAATTTTCATCACTCTTTTTCTTAATTAGAGTACCATGTTTGTAACACTTACATTGATTAGAACTAGGTTTATATTATGTAAATGTGTATCTGTAATTACAAAGTGTGTATTCTTTGTAGATTAAGGTCATTGATTCGTGACAGGAAATTTTAAGTATTGTAATGTATATATGGAAAAAGATAAATGATATTTAAAATAATTAAATTTTATAATGTGGGTATTTTTAGAAGAAAAACATTGTATATTAGAAGCTGGTTCATGCTTAGGGCAATTGTATTGTAAAATGTAAAAGATGTAGGGAAGTCCCTCCACAATGAAAGTGGCTTGACGCGATGAAAAAGGTGTTTTTTTGGTGGTGGAATTGGGTGGCTAGTTGGTGAGAACGGTAGGCAGTCAGTTGTTAGCCGTTGCATGGTACACATCGACAGTGCCAAGGGAAGCAATTGGAAGCCGCTTTGTACGGAATTTTGCCTCGGATGTGGATTTGGCTGTTGCATGGTACTCTTGGCAATAAGGAATGGTTCTAACATGTTAAAAATCCATCACCAAGACGAAGTTGTATACAGCATTCAACGGTCAAGAGCCGTCAGTACAGTTAGCCGTCACGTCGCTTGCCGCCACAACTTCGCCACTGCTGCACCAACTTCATGCGTACAGATATGTATCAGAGCATGGACCAGTTAAATTGTGTGAGTGAATAAGTCAAGTTCTATAAACCTGTGTTTAGGACCGTATCTTCTATCCTGGTTATGAGCCTATGCAAGGGTCCCCTCTTAAGTGTTTATAAAACTGAGTATCCTATTGTTTCAAATGAACTAGTGATTTGTTTATGTTTGTCAAATGTGCAAGGATCAACACAAGTGGGGATAGATAGAATTTTGCTAAAGTACTCTCAGCTTATTGCAAAGTATCATTTTGCAGAAGTACTGTGCCAGATTGTGTATACGTTACTGTCTAAAACACTAGCTTCACAGGTGATGAAAAGGGCAAATAAGTTAAACTTGTTTGAAACATAATTTAGTGATTTTTTTAAGTTAATTGAGCTCAGTGTTGAATAATTTGCCTTCAAAAGTAAAATATAAACTATCCCAAGTGAAGTTAAGAAGTGACTTTGTTTAAATTAAATTTTGCTACTAAAATAATCATAGAGTTTGACAAATGATTCTATATCAGTTTATAGGTCCCCACTATATTATTCTCATATTAGAAAGATAACTGTAATTTTATTGCTGCTAAGGAAAACAAATATAAGCAGAGGGATATGAACAGTATATTTATGATATTATTTATCTCTATTTTTGGTATTTATGTGTCAGTTATGTCAGAAGCCTCTCCTAGCCAATTTTAGTTCTGCACTTCTTCCAGGAACATTTCAGTACTGTTCCAAACAACAATCCTGAGTGCAGTTCCTATTACTGTGAGTTTGGTACAATTTTGCTTTATATGATTAGTAGTATGTACATTATTGGTGACTGCTGTTACATACAGCTCAGAGTGCCCTGCTTCATTTTGTATCCTACGTGCTATTCAAAGGGAAAACTTAATGAAAGTCATTTCAACAACTAACATTCAATTTTCTTAAACATTTATTTCCAAATTAATGTGCCTAATTGGGCTGGTGACCATTTATTGTTTCATTTGTATATGAATTTTTCTAGTTTCATTAACCCCAAAGTTGAAGCCTGTTTAGTTTTCTATTAATTGCAATACTGGTATATTCAAAATTACAGTCTGATACCCTTATGCATTAGACAAACATGTGGTCAAAATTCTAAAATCCTTTCAGAGGGTAGTATTACCTTATGTCACAGTAGACTAGTATTATATGTTATCTAAGAATGACAGCATGTTATGTTTTCCGCCATATCACCTAAAAAGCCTGAGTTTTACAATTATTTCCTTCTATTCAAAAATTAAATGACATTCAAGGCTATATCTTTACTACAACTGTTTACATCACTGAAGGGTAGTTGGACCAGGTGGTTGGCCAGTGCTGTCCAAGTTAAATGTGCTGGTGAAGCTGTTGTTCCGTATTATTGTTTAGTCGATGTATATGTAACGCACAGCATGAAACGTATCCTCATTATCATACTTAACTATACTCAAGACAGCTTGGCTTCTGCTCCATGTGAAACAAAATCCCATGAGGTTCCAGCAAACACAGAAGAATAAATGGAGTAATGTTTACATGAGGCTTATTCTTATAACCAATGGAGTATAGTGCTCACAGCTCTTAAGGTATGCATTCCAGAGCCATGATTAATACACTGTTTTGCTTCGTATGATCATTCCTGTCTATTTCCTGCATACTGACTATTCCTCCTGGGCCAGTCTGTATGTACATGAACTGTTTGATAACATCAGAAGCTCCATCAGACTCTTTACAGATGATACTGTAGTACACACATAAGTCATGACACCAAAAAATGGTGAAATGTAGGAAGACCAATAGAGGATCTACTCTTGGTGCAGGGACTAGCAGTTGACCAACAAAGAAGTATAACACACTGTGCATCAACAGACAGAGGGGCCCATTACTTTTCAGTTCAAAAAACAGATGCCATCCATATTCACTGAAAATGTTCCACGGAAATATATTTCATTGGCAAAGAAGGACCCTTATTACATAATATTAAGCAAGGAGATAGAGAGGACCCAAAACAGATCTACACATTTTATCACGAGTTCATCTGTGAAGCATGATAGAGATGCTCATACATTTCCAGTGCCTGATACTACAAGAGAGACTGGTGCAGTGAGGGAGACACTGTTCAAATTTTAAGAGTTTGTGTTCTCTTTAAGTCACTGACCCAAAACAGATCTACACATTTTGTCACGAGTTTATTTGTGGATCACAAGAGCACCACAGAGATGCTCATACATTTCCAGTGCATGATTCTACGAGAGAGGCTGGTGCAATGAGAGAGACACTGTTAACATCTTAAGAGTGGGCGTTCTCTTAAGTCACAAAACATATTACCTTCCACATACATCTTGTAAGAAGTTCATGATGAAAAAATCCAAAAAATTCAACCTCATATGGAGGTTTACTGAAAGTTGATATTCCGCACACCATGGAAATGGGTATAGCAATGTCACGTGGCTTCTTTTTTTCCATAATTAAGAAGTATGTTTGAAGGTACCACTATTTGAGAAAATGCTCTAAGATGGTGACATTGTCAAAGTATCCATTAACATGGTGCAACAATAGTTAGAAACTGCTGACTCAGTGTCAGACTAAGAATCCAAAGACTAGCGGTTTGATCGCTGGTCGGTCCTAGGTTTTTCATCTATCACTTATCACTTCTTTCACACCTGGTAATGTTTGTTAAAGAGAAAAATTCCAGTTGCACCATCATTTGAGTTCATGTTAGTTCCCTAACAACCAGCTGAGTAGGTAAATTCAAAGGTTGGAGGAAGGCAAGGACAGACCATGGACCATGGTGATACTCAAACCATCCTTCATGTTGATGGCGGCTTCACCTTTTTTACTATTTGCAGTAGCCACCAGAATGATCGCAGGAGGCGTACATTGGCATGGCGCGTCACAGACAGTAGTTGCCGCAAGTAAAGTCCCGTCCACCAGAGGGCACGCGAGAATTCGGCCGCGCCCTCTGCCTGCGGAGCAACAACAACTCAGGAATCACGGGCCGTGCCCAGTCAGTTTTACATCGGGCATGCCTAGCAGACAGTTCCCGGTCTACACTAAGTGAAGTGCAACGGACAACTTGAATCGTGTTCATACAAAATTGGCGACGAGTAGGGTTGTTCTTTTGCGTGTTGCGTCATTGTTCCGGTTTCGCAGCTTATCCACGGCACGGAGGATTTCGTGCGGGTTTTGGTTGAGCAGCAGATGGAGCTCCTGGCAATCATGAAACAAGCGCTTCCAGCATTGCTCTCCACGCAGTCTGCTCCAGTGCCGTTCCCTCCTCCCTTTCCCCCCTATGACGAGACGGTGGAGGATTGGGACGCATATGAACATCGCCTGCGGCAGCGTTTCTAGGCATTTCATGTTGCCAATGTGGAGGTATGTTGTGCTCTTTTCTTGTCTTGGATCTCTCCCTCGCTGTATCAAGTTTGGCGGCAGCTAGCGCCATTGCAGGAACCCTCATCCTTGTCTTTTGACGCATTGTGTTCATTGCTGTCTTCATATTATTGCCGCCACACGTATGTTGTGGTGGCTAGGGTCGAGTTCTATCAATGCACCGGGCGTGGGCCGCTACCCTGCACGGTCTTAGTCGCAAGTGTCATTTTGTCACGGAGCAGTCGCGGAGAGTCGTATGCCCACGTTATGGTGCGAGACGTCATTGTTCATTCGGCCCCTGATAGGGAGGCCCGGCAATGGGCCCTGCAGTTGGAAGACCCTTCCCTTGACGAAGTCCTGTCCATTGCTCAATTGTATGAAGTCTCTCACGCCTCAGATCAACAGTGGGAAGCGTGGTGCGACATCGCGGCAGTACAGGGCGGCGCGGCCGCGTCCACTGTGTCCAGGGAGGACGACGTGCGAGTGGTACAATCCGGCTTTTACGGCCACTCCTGCATGGCGCGTAAACAGAGTTCCGGCCGCCGGCCCCTGTTACCGTCCTGTGGGTCATGCTATATACGTCATGATCGGTCAGATTGCCCCCATCGTTGGGCCGTTTGTAGCAAATGTAATAATAAAGGACACATTGCTAAAGTTTGCCGCTCAGCCTCAAAAGAATCGAAGGAGGCAGGTACAGAGGACATGGACATTGACATTCAGGAAGTTTCATTGGGCCAGGCTCCCGACGCATCAGCACACAAACTCTTTATCGAGGTGTCGGTTCGGTTGCGCCAATTACAACTGCAAGTAGATACGGGCGTAGCAGTTTCCTTGTTGAATGCACAAACTTACTCCAACCTTGGGTCGCCCCAGCTGGACGCCAGTTTACCGGCGTCTCTGCGGTTATGGTACACAGTTCATTCCCCTACTGGGTCAATTCACTACCGACGTTACTTACAAATCGGTCACTCGGCCTCTTACTTTTATTGTTGTTAGTGATGCAAGCTCCGCGAACCTTTTTGGATTGGGTGCCTTTCAAGCTTTCGGTTTTTCTATCGCAGACACCATACAGTTGGTCTCGGAAGACGTTCCCTATCAATCATTGGAATCTTTGACCTATGACTTTAAAAGGATACCTTTGAGGAGGGCCTGGAGCGTGTTTCAGACTTTGAAGCTCACTTAACGTTGAAGGCCTCAGCTCGCCCGCGTTTTCTACATGCAAGGCAGATCCCCTTGGCTCTCTGCCCCCACGTAAAAGCAGAGCTAGACTGGCTGACTGCCCTCAGTGTTGTTCTTCCCATTTCTTCTAGTGAGTGGGCTTCGCCCCTCGTTATTGTCAGGAAACCCTCGGGAAAATTACGTCTTTGTGGCAATTTCAAGGCCACCATTAATTCCCAATTGGTGGTGGACACCTATCCCTTGCCTCGTTCTGATGAATTGTTCTCCGACATGGCGGGAGGCCAATATTTTTTGAAAATCAATCTTTTGGAGGCTTATCATCATATACCACTTGATGACTCCAAACGGCTGGCGGTCGTCAACACCCCATTTGGCCTTTACCAATACCAGCGGTTGGCCTTCGGAATATCCAGTGCCCCGGTGATATTTCAGCGTTATCTTGAGCATGTTACATCGACAATCCCTCATAGTATTAATTACCTGGACGATATAACTGTCACAGGCCGCAGCACGAAGGAACACTTGCACAACCTTCGCACCCTCTTTCTCAAATTCAGGTCCGTGGGCCTGCGTTGCAACCTGCATAAGCCGAACTTCTTCCAACCGTCCATTGAGGATGTGGGGTACACCATCTCTCGGCACAGCGTCCGGCCGCTAGGACGTTTGGTCCAAAGTATCGTCGACCTTCCGCGGCCCACTTCGCTGAAGGAGTTACAAGCTTTTTTAGGCAAGATGGCCTATTACCACCGGTTCATTCCCAGGGCTTCCACCATAGCCTGCCCCCTGTACTGCCTTCTGTGCAAGGGTGTTCCTTTTGATTGGTCGCCTGCATGCGAGCGAGCGTTCACCTCGAAGGGCCTCCTCACGTCAGCGCCTTGTTTGGCTACTTTTGACCCAAATAAGCCGTTGGTCCTGGCTACAGATGCTTCGCAGTATTGGGTGGGGGCGGTCCTGGTCCATCACAATGCGGATGGCTCCGAGCAGCCACTGGCTTTTGCGTCTAAAACTCTTAGTCCCGCGCAGGCCCATTACTCCCAGGTGGAAAAAGAGGCTTTGGCCATTGTCTACGCTGTTACCAAGTTTCATCCTTTCTTGTATGGCACGAAGTTTCAGTTAATCACTGACCATAAGCCATTAATATCGTTATTTGGCCCCGCCTCTCAGATTCCGGATAGGGCAGCCCACAGACTGCAGCACTGGGCCTTGTTCCTCTCTAAGTACCATTATGACATTCAATTTCTCCCTACCGGACAGCATGCCAATGCCGACGCTCTTTCCTGTCTTTCGGTGGGCCCGGATTTTAAGTTCGATCGGGAGGAGATTATGTGTTTTCATTTGGATGTGGCGTCCTGCCAAAGCGGCTGATGGCTTCCCGATCACTAGTTGTAGAGTCGGCAGGGAAACGGCAGCTGACCCGGTTTTCTGGCAAGTAGTTCGCCTCGTTCAGCAGGGGTGGTTGTCCCAACCTCCGGGCTGGGCCTCAGATCCTCTTCGTAATTATTTTGTTCTACGAGACCGCCTCTCAGTCTTGGAAGGAGTTCTCCTTCTGGCTACCGATGATACAGCTCCTCGCGTGGTTGTTCCTGCAAGTTTGCGAAGAGAGGTCCTCATGTTATTACATGAGGGGCACTGGGGTGTTTCCCGTACTAAAACCTTGGCTCGCAGACATGTGTACTGGCCCAGTATTGACAGAGAAATTGAGCACTTGGTGGCCGCCTGTTCCCAGTGTGCGAGCCAACAGGTGTCTCCCAGGTCAGCGTTCTCTTTATGGCCACCTGCAACCCAGGCTTGGGAATGTGTTCACATAGATTTTACGGGCCCGTTTCTCAATGGCTTTTGGCTCATTGTCATTGATGCTTATTCCCGATTCCCATATGTGGTTCGCTGCTCCTCAACCACTTCAGAAGTTGCAATCCGGGCACTCACAAAAATCTTTTCTGTGGAAGGTCTGCCAGTCACCCTGGTATCAGACAATGGACCTCAGCTTATTTCCCAGACCTTCCAGGATTTTTGTAGGTGCTTCGGTATTCGTCACGTTTGCTCTTCCCCCCTTTCATCCACAATCGAATGGGGAAGCCGAGCGCATGGTGCGCACATTTAAGACGCAGATGAAAAAGTATGTGCACGAATTTCCTGCGGAGAAGGCATTGACATTTTTCCTGATGGGATACTGGACCACACCGATGGGAGAACGCAGCCCCGCAGAGCTCCTCCACGGGTGCCAACCTAGGACTCTGCTGCACCTCCTCCGGCCTGGTCCTCACCAGTCTTCACAAAACGGGGTACCCGGCTTTCCACCAGGTATGTCGGTCTGGGCACGAGGGTTTGGTTGCAATCCACATTGGATACCGGTGGTGGTCCTGCGCCGCAATGGCCGCCAGCTCCATACCTTGCAGGCGGGGGACCGGGAGGTATGTCGTCACCAAAATCAGCTACGTCCACGTTTGGGCACCCACCCTCCAACCCCCAGGTGCCGGCTTCCCCATTGCCGGCACCCGTGTTGTTTTCTCAGGGAACGCCACTGCCCCTCCCACCTGTGACTCCGCCACACTGCAATGGTTCTCAGCCTTGGCGGCCTCCAGTAGCTCCAGCACTGGCATCGCCATCGTTAGAGACGCCCTGGCGAGAGCCGGCCCCCCTCGCAGGCCCAGTTTCTCAGGAGGCTGGTTCACCTGTGGTTGTGCCTTCCCCATCGTCCCCGCCACTGGGTCTTGCCCCTCCCAAGGTGGAACGGGATCTGGAGTTCAACAGCTTGTCGCCCATTCTGTCTTGGGCTCCGGTGGTGGGACAACGGGGGCCTCTTCGTGTGGGTCACTTCCACCCGTATTCGAAGGTTCCGGCTCGAGGGTTGGCAGATCCCCCTGACTCCAGCATTCCAATGGACGTGGAGGTCATCGCTACTGCACGACGCTCCACCTTCTGACGCAGTGGATCACAGTGGCTTCACCCCCCGAAGGAGGAGGAGTGCAGTAGCCACCAGAAAGATCGCGGGAGGAGCACATCAGCACGGCGCGTCACGGACAGTAGTTGCCGCAACTCAAGTCCCATCCAACAGAGGGCACGTGAGAATTTGGCTGCGCCCTCGGCTAGCGGAACAATAACAACTCAGGCAGCACGGGCCGTGCCCAGTCAGTTTTACATCGGGCATGCCTAGCAGACAGTTCCCGGTCTACACTATGTGAAGTGTGACGGACAACGTGAATCATGTTAATACACTATTAATTACTGTTAAATTGCTATAAGAAACTCTGTGGCTACTCAAGCTACATTTAACATGGTAAACTGTACAGGAAGTACTATACTTTGAAAAGAACAGTTGCTTTGTGCAGTTATATTAAATACCTGCCATTTAGCTTCTACTGTTTGGATAATATCTACGTCAGGACATTAATACTTACTGAAGAATGATAGCTATCTATGAGCCATAAGAACAGGAGATGTGATTATGTGATCGCCTGAAGTGTTTACAAGTTCTCATGCTGCTAATGGGAGTCTTTGAATCTAGACAACGTGACAGCATTGTACATGAATTGACCAATAATATATATTTTTTATAGTCTTTTTAGTTTATAGGGATTTTACAATTCTTGTCTTATGTTGGACAGAAACTTCTGGATGGCCATGGCACAATACTGAGGTCCATTCATAACTTTAAACAAACAAGTAAGTCATTATTTTTCTGTCTCGTAGTGTGGTTATGTAAATCTCAACTCTATTGAAACAGACTTTTTATCAACAACAACAACAACAAATAAAAGTAAGAAGTAAAAGTACAGGAAAGTAAGTTTAGGTATTCCAAGATCTTTAAAGTGACCTCTGTGTGATATGCAGTTATCTACTTTGCACAGAATTTCTATTGCTCACATCTGCTGAAAGAATATTTGTTTACTTTAGCTGCAGTGCCCCAGAACATAAACCCACAAAACAACATGGAGTGGATGTGTGTAAAACAAGCTAGCACACTAGACTTCAAGTCAACAATGTGTGTCATACTGCACAGCAACTGAACTGAGTCCATTTATTAACTTGTCTTCATATAAACTCAGTTTTGTTGTAATCTACACGCTAAGCTGCAACCACTGTGCTGCTTTCTACGTGGGCGTGACAACCAACAAGTTATCTTTCCACATGAATGGCCAACGACAAACTACGGCCAAGAAACAAGGGACCAACCTGTTGCTGAGCACACTGCCCAACATGACATCCTTCATTTCAATGACGGCTCCGCAGCCTGTGCCATATGGATCCTTCCCACCGACACCAGCTTTTCTGAATTGCACAGATGGGAACTCTCCCTGCAATATATCCTATGTCCCCACAACCCTTCTGGCCTCAACCTTCATTAGTCATTTCTCTTGTTTTTCTCACCCATCCAGCCCATCCCCTGCTCCCATTACAGCACTACACAGCCCTCCCCTGACCTCCGTCTAACCTCCCGACTGCACCTAGCTGCCCTGCCCTGCATTACCCTGTCTCCACCTCGTCCTTGTGCGCTCCCCAGCAGCACTTCACTGTCCCCCACCCCTACCCTGCTGTCCCTCCCCCTCCCCACCCCAGCCTCCTCATTACCCCTACCCAGTTGCCATCCTATCATGCAATGCTGCTGCTGCTCACAGTGTGGCTTCAGCTGTAAGAGATTGCAGTCAGGTGTGTGTGAATTGCATTTGCGTGCTTTTGTGTGTGTGTGTGTGTGTGTGTGTGTGTGTGTGTGTGCTTTTGACAAAGGCTTTGATGGGCAAAAGTTTATACTGTGACACTCTTTTTTGTTGTGCCTATCTGCGACTCAACATCTCCGCTATATGGCAAGTAGCAACTTCCGTTTTCATAATACTGTCACCTGTACTTACCTTCAGGAGATGAAATATTGGTACTGCCGATAAGCATTAAGCACATGAACACTCACCATACAGCTGTTAGATCTAATAGTTCCTTCTGCATGGAACTGACAGAGATAGGTAAGGGAATGTTAAAAAGCAAATGTAGGACACTCAGACCCCACAATGAGAGGGATCCACATGGGGATAAACAAATCAAGGGACAGACAGATTAGCTGAGCATCTTGCAGAAAGTGAAAAAGGGGCCACAAGCACACTGCCTGTGACTACTGTAATCAGAGGCATGCATTTTTAAGTTAATCAAGCTATAAACAGACAGACATTCTTGAAACAAACAACAAAAACAAAACCAACATATATGTAACAGTCCCCAGAAAAGTAAAATTAGTCCGTTTTATCAGAACAGCCTTGTTCCCAGAGTTGATTGGGTCCTTTGGTTTGGAGCCAAGTGGAGGGTCTCAACCAAAGGGTTCATCAACTCTGTGATGGTCTTGGCTGCAGTTTTCTGGACTTGTTTTATCAGGTGGTGGATTGTAGGACTCCCCTTGATACGTCAGGAGTGCATTATATGAAGGAAGCAGCTACTTTGGAAGCACAGTACTTGTGGATTGCACATGGCTTTTTTTTTTTTAAAAAAAAAGCCTAGGTGGTAGTTTGAGGTACTCTCATGATGAACACTTGTCAGACGACATGAAGAAAGTTAAATCAGACAGTGTTAAGAGTAAACACAGTTAAACTATCAAAAATTTATCGGTAAACTGTCAAACTATTCAAATAAAGTACCAGAATTCACTGTCCTACAGGAATGTTCTCATGGTGAAATTATTTTTGGGATCAAGAGCTGGCTGAACTTGAAGCAGAAAGCTCTGAGATATTTGGAATGTATATCAGAAATACAGATCAGTTGCCAGATAAGATGGGAACGTTTACTGCAGTTGACAAAAATATTGTCAATATTGAGGTTGAAATTAAGTTAACAGTGAAGTTATATGGTCACACATATAGGTCTACATGAAATCAAGTTAATTGTTGGATGTTTTTACCAGCCAGCCAATTCTGCTGTGACAGTTAAAGTCATTCAAACAAAGTCTCTGGTTAGTAGCGCATAAATACCCAGATCATGCAATACTAATTGAAGGCAATTTTAACCTAGTGAGTATAGACAAGAGACTTCTACAGATTCATTGCTGGGGGTAAAGACTGACAGTCTTGCTAAGTACTTTTTAACAAATTTTCTGACAACTGTCTTGAGCACCTAGTTCTGTCAGCCCACACACAATGAAAATATTTCAGACCGTGCAGCTATAAAGAGGCTTGATCTTATTGATAGCACCAGTAGAGAGACAGGGATTAGTGATCATGATATCATCAGATCTGCTATTGTTACTAAGATTAATGTATCAGTCAAAAAGGCTATGAAAAATGTTTCTACTAGAGACAGCAGATAAGTAGTTGTTAGCATTTCACTTAGATAACAAATTTACATCATTTAGTTCCAGTACAATTAACACAGAGAAATTATGCGCAGAGTTTAAACAGATTGTAAATCATACGCTGGAGAAGTATGTGCCTAGTAAGTGAATTAAGGATGAAAAAGAGCCTCCATGGTTAAATAATGAAATTTGGAAAATGCTAATAAAGGCTGTTGCACTCTCAGTTCAAAAGACAATGTACAAATTACGACAGGCAAAAGTTATCAAAGATTCCTGTATCTGTAAAACGATCTATGTACAACATATACAACAATTACTCACACAGACTCCCCTATGGGCAACAGAGTAATGAGCATCCCTAGAAAAGAGAAACAACTGAAACAGTCAAAAACAAATACGTTGCCAGATCTGCATGCAATTCCAATTCAGTTTCATTAAGAGTTCTCTACAGCATTGGCTTGCATTTATCATGAATCTATTGCCCAGCATAAAGTTCAAAGCAACTGGAAAAAAGGGCAGATGACTCCCGTACATAAGAAGAATAAAAGAACGGATCTACAAAATCACACACCAATATACTTAACATCAGTTTGCTGCAGATTTCTTGAACATATTCACAATTCGAATATAATATTACAATGAAATGAATACCCCTAACTCTCTCTTTCCACATGGGGAAAATATATTAAAAAAACATGCTGTGACTTACCAAATGGGAAAGCGCTGGTAGATAGACACAATAAAACACACACACACACACACACACACACACACACACACACACACACACACACACACAGATATCAAGCTTTCGCAACCCACAGTTGCTTCATCATGAAAGAGGGAAGGAGAGGGAAAGACAAAAGGATAAAAAGAGACAGGTATGCGCGCGCGCGCGCGCACACACACACACACACACACACACACACACACACACACACACACACACACACACCCATTCGCACATATACAGACACAAGCAGACATATGGCCTTTACATATGTCTGCTTGTGTCTGCATATGTGCGGATGGATTGTGTGTGTGTGTGTGTGTGTGCGCGCGCTACTGTGTACCTGTCCCTTTTTCCCCCTAAGGTAAGTCTTTCCACTCCCGTGATTGGAATGACTCCTTACCCTCTCCCTTAAAACCCACATCCTTTCGTCTTTCCCTCTCCTTCCCTCTTTCCTGATGAAGCAACCGTGGGTCGCGAGTGCTTGATATTTGTGTGTGTGTTTGTGTTTTTTATTGTGTCTATCTACCAGCGCTTTCCCGTTTGGTAAGTCACAGCATCTTTTTTTTAATATATATATTCTTTCTTCATATATATAATGGTACTGGGTTTAAACAACTGAAATGGAAGCACAATTGTGTCCCACTATCGGGCAGTAGTCGTAGAGTACAGGGGCCCACTGCACTCAAAGTTTAGAAGAGACGTGACGTCATGAATGGGTCATCACAGGTACATTGTTGCAAAATTTCATTTCATTCAGCAGCATTTAATAAGTTATTTGTAAAAAAAAAAGTATTGTATACCAGGAGTGAATCTAATGATTGTCTCTAACTAGAAGTCTGTAAATATGTGTATATATGAATTAGCCTATTTTAAAGTTGTCTAAACTTGTACATACTTTGACATGTCCTATATCCTTGTAAAAAGAGATCTACAGATAAATAAAGCTGCTGCTGCTGCTACTATTACTATTACTACTACTACTACTACCTACTACTACTACTACTACTACATTCAGCCTCACCATAACAACCTAGAAATTCTCAATAATTTGAACACTTATAATCCTGAAAGTATTTCATTAATCCCTGTAAAGTATTACGCAAAATTCACAAGTGAATTACTGGTAAACATAAATTATCAAATACAGGTCAAATACTCCAAAGAAAAATCGGCAAAACTATTCCACCATATTGCCATGAAACAAAATGAGTTTCTTCACAGTGAGCAATACTGATTCCCTAAACAATGACAATGTGAAACCTATATTGTTGTCATCGTACACTATTCTTACACATATGGACGTATCATATTGGAATTTTGAGCCCAATTCCTGTTCTTGCAGAAAAATAATAATGAATTAAGAATGGGTCCACCATTTTACAAGTAAACAAATTATTGGTTTGTTTTTTATTAATTTCCTGAAATACATATATACAGCTTATTTTTAAGTTAAGAAATATGATAAATCAGATTTAGTTGTAATTAAAATTGTTCACATATTTTACCTTTTTCTTACACTGTGTGTGTCTTCTCACAGACACAGGCCTAATTAGTACACAATGTCATCTGCAAATATGAGGAATATTAGAAAATCATCTGCATTCAATTTTTTGTTTATTATCCTCTCTCTAAAATGTACATTCCGGTAAAATTCAAGGCATATGACAGTTTTTGGCCTCAACTTTGTAGTATTTTGCTAGTCCTTAGCTCTGACAGGTTTGTTTATTACGTACCAAATGTCTTTTTGTGTAGTTGAGGTAAAGTGCACATGCAATTTAAATGACAGCAAAATCTAATGTATCATATTACTTAAGCTTAAATAACCTGTATGATTGTATTTCAAGAAAATAGTAATTTAAAAAATACTGAAGATGTCACCACTGCATTGAAACAAGCTTCAGTGATAAAACAAAACAATAATTTGTGTACTTGCAAAAAGGTGGACCCATCCTTAATTCACTATAAACTATCTGACAAGTTGATTTGGCGTGTCAAGACTTCCAAAAAATTTTTTATTCAGTACCAGTCAAACATGTTCCAAATTTGTCAAACATCAAGCCAGGTGTATGACTTAATATGTCACCAAGGAGCAGAGTGTCACCTACTGAAAATCCAATAATATCTTGTGTGTAACAAAGGGCAGCAATGATCAAGTTACACATTAACCCTTTGTGACGATGTGGTTTCATTTGAAGCCACCCATGATATTTTGATTTTGTGGCTAGACCACAGTGGCTACCACGCTTCTGGACATAGGTGGTGTGTCATCTAAAGATGAAAATTTGAACTACGTCAATATTTCTCAAGTGGTTACAGTTAGCGATTCAAGTATAAATGCCATTATTGTTTGTGGTGTGCTGGTTCTCTTTTTTTTTTATTTGTGATTGAATTTGTCTCTGAAATATAAGTTTCATACATGGAATAAATTTATAATGCTTTCTTATGTAAGTAAACGGTATATGTATTGCAACAATAATGAAAATCATGTACTTTTTCCGTATTTACTCTGGTGGTTTCGTTTGAAACCACTGCGGCTATAGGGGTAGTATTAGAAACTTATTTTTATTTATTTATTTTTGTTTTTTTAATTTCAGTTACCTTAAATGATTTCTCGCAAATTAAAGGAAGTTCTGGCATGTCTTTTAGAAGAAATTCCTTCTGATGTGGACTCTGAGATTGATAGTACCAGTGATAATGAAAGTGATATTTTGGCTGAAAACAGTGATCTTGACTCACAAGTGCCAAGACCAGTGATATCTAATGTTGTTTCTGAAAGTGAAAGTGATAATCATTCCGAAAATGACAGTGATTTCAGATTCAGTTCTGAAGATAACGTGCCACTAATAACGGCTGTGAATTTTATATGGGCAAGGGATGACAGTACAATGCATTCTGTCGATTTTTTAGAGGAAAACTGAAAACTGAAGGTGAAGGTATGCTGCCAGTTGATTTCTTTTTATGTCTATTTGGGGACAATATGCCGGAACACATAGTATTCCAGACTAATCTTTATGCGACTCAGAAAGGTACGAATTGCAGACTTCTTGAAAAAGATGAACTCAAGGTGTTTTTGGCTATAAATATTCTAATGGGTATCAAATAACCTTGCGCATATCATGATTGTTGGTCTTCACACAATGAACTCAGAGATCAGTACATTTCTTCACTTATGTCACTGAAAAGATTCAGCTGAATTTTAACTCATATACATGTAAATGACAATGCCCTTATGCCACAAAAAGGGAATAAATGTTACAACAAATTGTATAAAACTTGACCACTAATATATCAATTACTGACAAGGTTCAAAGAATGTTATGCTCCAACCAAGAAGCAATCTCTTGACGAATGCATGGTGAAATTCAAAAGCCAAATATCATTCAAACAGTATATGCTTCAAAAGCCCATCAAAAGGAGGTACAAAATATAGGTCAGAGCTGACAAAATGGGATAAATAAGCGATTTTGAGGTATATACTGGGAAATCAGATGGTGCAGTGGAGAAATGTTTGGGAGAGAGAATTGTAAGAGATTTGTGTAAAGGCTTACAAGGCAAAGGATATCACACATATTTTGACAATTTTTTTACTAGTGTTCCACTTTTGCACTTGATGGTATCCTAGCCTGTGGTACCATTAGAGTTCACAGAAAAGGACTTCCTCCACTGAAACCGGACAAAGAGTTGTGAAGAGGAGAAAGTGACTGGTCAGTTCGTTCTGATGGGATTGCATGCATGAAATGGAAAGATAAACGTGTTGTCACATTACTATAAATTATTGACCCACCTGTAACTTTGAAAGAAGTTGATAGGAAAGAAAAGGATGGCACAATTACAAAAATACCTTGCCCACAGATAGTGAAATCTTATAATTCGAACATGGGATGTGTAGATAAAACAGACATGATGAATAGTTGCTATGCATTTGGCAGAAAATCTAGACGCCGGTGGCTCAGACTGTTTTGGTATATGATTGATATTTCTATTGGAAATGCATTTATATTGTTTCGACTAACCACGCTGAATCAAAAGAAACAGCTAAAGGAATTTCGGTGGTGTGTTGTAGCTGGCCTTGTAGGATCCAGTGTTTTCAAAGACAGTCCTGGTTGCCCAAGTGCGTCATCTGAACCATGTGCCAAAAAGTGTAAACTGTTGTTCCAGTGGGAAAACGCACAACAGAATCAAAACATCTGCCAGTACATGGCACACTGAGGCGACGTGTACACTGCAGCACAAAAAGTAATCCACATAGAAGCAGATGGACATGTTCTTCCTGCCAAGTTGCTTTGTGTTTATCAGCAGAAAGGAACTGTTTTGCACCCTATCATGGAAAGTAATAAAGTTTATGGTGGTGGTCTCATTTGAAGCCACCGCATTTAGTGTGCAGAGGTTTCATTTGAAACCACCCTGTAGCTACTGAAATAGTGCACGAAAAAAAAATTTGTTTTCACATTTTTCCATAATATTGTATGAGTTATATCATAATAAAATGAAAAAAGTTTAAAAAATGATTTTATTTATTTTGCGTCTGAAAGGGTTAATGGCTCAGCAGATAGTCACAGGTGCAGACTTTAACTAGCTGCAAATGACATGACTATCTGTGAGGACATGTTCAAATAATGGAAAATCCAGGATGCAATAATGATAATAATATGAAAACGATAGATTGCTACTCACCATATAGTGGACATGTAGACAGGCACAGCAAAAAGAATGCTAAACAAGTAAGATTTCAGCCAAGAGGCCTTCTTCTAAAGTAGGCACCTGGCATCGGCAGCCAGAAGACAGTGGTCATGTGTGTGTGAGTTGTTGTTGTTGTTGTTGTTGTTTGTGTGTGTGTGTGTGTGTGTGTGTGTGTGTGTGTGTTTTGTCTACTTCAGAAGAAAGCCTTTTGACCGAAAACTTTCTTGTTAAACACTCTTTCTGTTGTGCTTGTCTGTGACTCAACATGTACACTGCATGGAGAGCACCAGTCGGCCTTTTCATAATATGCATACAAGTTGTTAGTTAAAAACTGAAGTAACATCAAACTGGGTGACTAGAAATATAAACCTCATGCAAAGACTTGCAGCTAGCTGGCATATATTATAATACTGTTTAACTGTGTGTGACCCATAACAGGGTAAACAAGCAAGGATCACCAAACAGCACAAATCAGCATGGACATTTGCTCTGTGTTGTGAGGGAATGTAACCAACTGGTAAAATATCAAACATTTCAGGGAATCTGCTAACAAAAGTCCTCTATTCAGTTATTGTGAAGGAACATATAAATACTGTCCAGCCTTCCATTTGTTTCTGCTGAAGCCACTGGAAATAAAAGTAAACTGGTAGCAGCATATGAAGAGGCATATAAACAAACAGTGAATGGTGTGGGAAGAAATGCTCATACATAACACCGTACAAGGTTCTTTTCACCATGCACAGTACAGAGTTAGCATAAAGTTAAAGTTCTGTGCAGGATCTCATCACGTCTAACAAAGGAGATCAAGGGAAGAACTGAAGGTTAGAGTCTAATGTCCCATTGACGACAAGCTCATTTCAAATCTAGCACAATCTCACACAGCACAAGGATGGGGAAAGTAATTTATGTCCTCCTCAATGGAACTATCCTGCATTCAGCCTTATAAATTTAAATCCCACTCCTTCTACATAATAGTCCAGAGCCTTAACCACTTCACTATCTTATTCTATGAGACGTCAACTCTATCCAGAATGTCAAATCAGGAAACTAGTAATTAAGGCACACTGGAATACAAGTCTTGTTGTTCCATCATATATGGCACAAAAAACCTTACAAATGAGACAAGAGATGACGATGGATACAGAACCAATCACTTTCTTGTGCATTATCTATGAGTGAAATGGGAGAAGTGTAGTTGCTAGACTTATAAATTGCCTTCCATCATGCTGTGTACAGTGGCTTACAGAGACCGCATATAGATGTAAAGATAGATAACATTTAGAACTTACCGGAATTTCTTCCTTGACGAATACAAATTCAAATTCAGGAGTGTCGACTGCATCAGTTTCCACCTGAATAAAAGAAAATGAATAGGTACAGAATCAATATGAAATCCAGAAGAAACCAATTTACAGAAAGTCTTTATTATATCTGCGATATGAGAAATGTTCAGTTACTGATTTACTTTGTATCTAGGAGAGCAGCATTTCATCTGCAGGCTGAATTTCTGGAGGCAGGACAAACAAATTCAGCAGAGAAAGTTGGAATTCACAGATGGCATGTGGCTCAACAAAAAGAAAGTGCAACATTAACACTGGTAAGCCACTCAACTGTTCGTCTCCCATCCAATTACAACAAATTACCACAAAATGAGGTGAATCCAATCAAACACAGCACTATTTTTTAAATTTTGTCTATTTACTGTTGTGATATTGGAATAATAATCCTCTATGTTAATTTCACAACCTTGATATTGATATATTCATGTACTAGGCTATTTTTAGCTTATAACTGCAGTTATTATTTTAAGTTAATTGCTGATCAGTTTCACCTCCTCAGTTGGGGTGAATCCGATCACCATTGTATTTTGTACGTAGGAACAAAATCACACTTCCAGCGGATTGAATCCAATCATTATTTTTATTTTTAAAAAATTTACTGCTACGTTTGCAGCAAAATTTTACAATTTCTAGACTAAACAAATTTTTACAAACACATTAAACTTGAGATTTTTGCTGTAAAAACACTTGCATTCACAAAATTTGACAAAGAAATATTAATTTTTAGTTATTGTATGTCATAATCAATGTGAAAAGTATTTACTCATAACAAAATTGTTAAGGCTTTTGTGGCCACTTGCTGACAAATGTCAGTAAAATCATTAATCAAACGTCGGCCGAAGAACCCGATACAGAAGCTATTTACTCATTGTCATAATCTTCTATCCCTTCAGAAATAAATTTACCTTGCTTTCTATGTTCTAGAACAACATTTTTAATAATTTGGGCTCTTCCTACCTCAGTTGCATCATCAATTTCTGGAAAGACAAACAGTAGCCTCAAGAACTTTCTTTCCCAGAAATGTCATCTCATAGGTGTCATTAGAGATGCTTTCAATTTTACCGATAAGAAACCAGAACCTTTTATTCATAGGAAATTTTACTATGGTGAAATCTTTCTTTAAATTCAAGCCAATCTTTATCCTTATCCTTGTCCACTTCTTCAGTTGCATTTACCTCATGCTGTTCTAGATCACCGTTAGATGTTCCAGATAGGTACTCCCTGCTTTCAGCCCTGTCACTATCATTTTCATTTAAGTTGCTGATAACAATTCCTTTTCCTGGAGTTAATGGTAAACATGGCATGGCTTTTCTTTTGTTTCATTAGAGCAAACTTGTTTCAATTGCCTTATTCTGCTGCCCAAGAAACTTCTGATGAACTGGAGCCATGTGCACTGTTGTCAGTTTCTTCTGGAATCTGTGAAATGACTTTATCGGGACAGAAAGGAAAAATTCTTGCTGTTAATGAACCCAGATATTACATTTGATTCGGATGTGATAGCTACATTTTCAAAGGTTTTTTTTCAACAACCTAGGAAATTCAGATTTTGGCACCACTCCTCTAGTCTTCCTTTTCAAATCATCTAGCACATTTCTCCAAGCAAGTTTTAAAGGTCTGATAAAGGTCACACCAAGTGGCTGACACAAATGATTAGAATTAGGTGGTAGAAGTACAAATTTAAGGTCCTGTTCCTGCCACAGTTTAATCACATTATATGACAGATGACTCGAGACATTGTCACCTATTATCACTTTAGGTTCCTGTAATTGCTGGGCATAAGGCAAGACAACTTCAACAAAACATGATTCAAACATTGTTAGATCAAACTTTGATTCCTATTATAACCTGCACCAGTTATGCCCCCATCAGTCCAAGAATCAGAGGTGTTTTGCCCTATAAATTGTGTATGGTGGGGGGACTGAGCTATTGGCAGCTTTTGCTATCATACTTGACTTAGAACTATCCTTTCAGGATGTCTTGTGCCTCGCTTCACTATTACTTTCACTTGTCCATGATAGTCACAAAAAGTTTTTCTCGTCATAGTTTATAATATTGGAGGGAGGACCACCACTGAAGGTTACTTCAAGGTTTTTAAAATAATCAATCATTGCTTCTCAGGTAAGAGCTGCCTTTGCCCTCTTCACAATTTCCCTTACTCTAACCATTAGTTCTTTTCTCTTTTCAGAAAAGATTTTACCCACTTGTGCCCAGGTCGATTGTCATGAAATCTTTTTTCAATCCTACCTGCTCGATTGAGATATGCCGGTACACCGTCCCTAACATTATTATTTCTCAAAGGAAACCCCCATTTCGCACAACAAGTTTTTTCCTCACTATTGGTTAATGCTGGTTGGCTGCCTGTTTTGTATTTGTACCTTTCCTTGAGTTTGTCATTTAATGTGGTTCATGATGAATTACTCCTTCCAGTGAAAGAAAACTATCAGCACGGCTTTGACACTTGACCTGACCTGACAAGTTTTTTTGGTTCTTGGAGAACGTTTCCTGGCTATTGTGAAGGTTGAACCTTGGTCTCAATATCAGAACCATACACCTACGTCTCATCACCAGTTATGATTCTCTTAACGAACATTTCGTTCTCATTTGTGTGATAATGACATAATCCAACTGAAATGTTACATTCATCTGCAATTTCTCGAACAATCAATCTTCAAATGGCACGTACAATTTTGTTGACATTCCTGACATGAGCGTCATCAGTAGACATTGAAGGGTATCCAACGGTTATCTTTTAACTTCCATCTGTCCATTTTTAAACCATGTGAACCATTCATAATACCAAGCATGGCTTAAGCACTGATCACCGTAGGCTTCCTGCATCATTTGGTGCTTCTCTGTAAAGGTTTTCTCGAGTTTCATGCAAAATTTAATACATATGCGTTGTTGCTCTAACTCTGCCATCTCATAATTCACAAACTGTGCAACACAATATTCTACACCTACGTGATTACTCTGCTATTCACAACAAAGCACATGGCAAAGGGTTCAATGAACCACCTTCATGCTGTCTCTCTACCGTTCCACTCTCAAACGGCACGCGGGAAAAACGAGCACTTAAATTTTTCCGTGCGAGCCCTGATTTCTCTTATTTTATCGTGATGATCATTTCTCCCTATGAAGGTGGGTGCCAACAGAATGTTTTCGCAATCGGAGGAGAAAACTGGTGATTGAAATTTCATGAGAAGATCCCGTCGCAACGAAAAACGCCTTTGTTTTAATGATTGCCACTCCAATTCACGTATCATGTCTGTGACACTATCTCCCCTATTTAGCGATAATACAAAGCGAGCTGCCCTTCTTTGTACTTTTTCGATGTCATCCGTCAGTCCCACCTGATGCGGATCCCACACCGCACAGCAGTACTCCAGAACAGGGCGGACAAGCGTAGTGTAAGCAGTCTCTTTGGTAGACCTGTTGCAGCTTCTATAAGTGTTCTGGCAATGAATCGCAGTCTTTGGTTTGCTCTACCCACAATATTATCTATGTGATCGTTCCAATTTAGGTTATTTGTAATTGTAATCCCTAAGTATTTAGTTGAATTTACAGCCCTCAGATTTGTGTGACTTGTCATGCAATAGAAATTTAGCTTATTTCTTTTAGTACTCATGTGAATAACTTCGCACTTTTCTTTATTCAGGGTCAATTGCCACTTTTCGCACCATACAGATGTGTTATCTAAATCATTTTGCAAGTTGTTTTGATCATCTGATGACTTTACAAGATGGTAAATGACAGCATCATCTGCAAACAATCTAAGACGGCTATTCAGATTGTTTCCTATGTCATTAATATGGATCAGGAACAATAGAGGGCCTATATCACTTCCTTGGGGAATGCCGGATATTACTTCTGTTTTACTTGATGACTTTCCGTCTATTACTACAAACTGTGACCTTTCTGACAGGAAATCACGAATCCAGTCGCACAACTGAGGCGATACTCCATAGGCACGCAGTTTGATTAGAAGACGCCTGAGAGGAACAGTGTCAAAAGCCTTCTGGAAATCTAAAAATATGGAATCAATTTGACATCCCCTGTCGATAGCAGTTATTACTTCATCAGTATAAAGAGCTAGTTGGTTTCATAAGAACAATATTTTCTGATCTGTGCTGACTATATGTCAATAAATCGTTTTCTTCGAGGTACTTCATAAAGTTCGAATACAGTATATGTTCTAAAACCCTAATGCAAATCGACGTTAGTGATATAGTCCTGTAATTTTCCAATCTTTAGGTACGTACCTTCCTGTGAGTGAGTGCTAAATATGAAGCTATTTTACCAGCATACTCTGAGAGGAACCTGACTGGAATACAATCTGGACCGGAGGCCTTGCCTTTATTAAGTGATGAAAGCTGCTTTGTTACACCGAGGATATCTACTTCTATGCTTCTCATCTTGGCAGTTGTTCTTAACTGGAATTCAGGAATATTTACTTCGTCTACTTTGGTGAAGGAGTTTCAGAAAACTGTGTTTAATAACTCTGCTTTAGTGGCACTGTCATCAGTGACTTCACCGTTGTTATCAAGCAGTGAAGGTATTGATGTGTCTTGCCACTGGTGTGCTTTACGTATGAGCAGAATCTCTCAGGGTTTTCTGCCAGATTTCGAGACAGAATTTCGTTTTGGAAATTATTAAAAGCATCTCGCATTGAAGTACGTGCCATATTTCGAACTTCTGTAAAACTTTGCCAATCTTGGGGATTTTGCGTTCTTTTAAATTTGGCATGCTTTTTTCGTTGCTTCTGCAACAACGATCTGACCTGTTTTGTGTACCATGCGGGATCAGTACCATCACTTATTAATTTATGTGGTACATATCTCTCAATTGCTGTTGATTCTATCTCTTTGAAAACATTCCACAACTTTTCTACACTTACATGATCAAATCAGGAGGAGTGAAGACCGCCTTTTAAAAAGGCGTTAAGAGCGTTTTTATCAGCTTTTCTAAATAGATATACTTTAAATTTCTTTTCTACTCAATACAGCACTGAACAATAACTAACACACATAAAACAATGAAACTTTCGGCAGTTACACATAATGCACAGGCCAGTGCTAAGATGCCAACTGCATTTCGCTCAGTCACACCATTGGCACGAAATTATGAATGTTCCAGAGTTTTTTGAACAGACTGTGTAGATACTCCACAAGTCACCACACGGTGCATGGCAGAGCGTACCCTGTGTCTCTACTAGTCATTTCCTTTCATGTTCCTCTCGCAAACAGATCAAGAGAAAAACCACTGTCTGAGCCCTAATTTCTCGTATCTTATTTCGGTGGTCCTTATGTGCAATGTAAGTTGGCGGCAGTAGAATCATTCAGCAGTCAGCTTCAAATGCCGGTTCTCTGCATTTTCTCAATAGTGTTCCTCGAACAGAATGATACCTTTGCTTCAGAGATTCTCACTGAGTTCCTGAAGCATCTCCGTAACACTTTCATGTTGTTTGAACCTACCTGTAAGAAATTTAGTAGGCCACCTCTGAACTGCTTTGATGTTTTCCTTTAATCTGATCCCAAACACTCAAGCAGTATTCAAGAACAGGTTGCTCTAGCATCGTACATGCATTCTGCAGTCTCCTTCACAGATGAACCACACTTCCTAAAACTCTCCCAACAAACCAAAGTCAACCATTTGCCTTTGCTATCGTAGTCCTTACATGTTTGTTCCATTTCATACTGCTTTACTGTATTACACCCAGATATTTAAACAACGTGATTGTGTCAAGCAGGGCACTACTAATGCTGTGACAGAACATTACCGGTTTATTTTTCCTACGCATCCAGGTGAACTTAAAGTTTTTCTACATTTAGAACTAGTTGCCATTCATCACACCAACTAGAAAGTTTGTCTAAGTCATCTTGTATTCTTCTACAGTCACTCAACTTTGACATCTTACTGTAAACCACACCATCATCAGAAAACAACTGCAGACTGCTGCCCACCCCGTCTGCCCAATCATTTAAGTATATAGAAAATAATAGCAGTCCTATCACACTTTCTGGGGCACTCCAGACTACACCCTGTCTCTGATAAACAATCACCACTGAGGGCAACATATTGTGTTCTATAACTTAAAAAGTCTTCGAGCTACTCACATCTCTCTGAACCTGGTTTATATGCTCATACCTTCACTAACACCTTTCTGTGGGCGAGGGAGTCAAATGTTTTCCGGAAATCTAGAAATATGGAATCTGCCCACAGCCCTTCATTCGTGTTTTGCAATAGTTAATGTGAGCAAAGGGCAAGCTGAGTTCTGCATCAACACAATACTATATTCACGTGAATATTACTTACTTGCTCTTGCTTGATGGTAGTCACGCCACATACGGAACTTTTCTGTAGATGTGATGTTGTCTCCTGTAAGAATAACGTAATTAGAAACACACACTAGAAAAATACAACAAAGAATAAACTGGAAATAAAATGTGTGCCATAAATAGAGCAAGAGTAAGTGTCATATTTGTGGAATAGGCTACTGGGATATGGATTTGAAAGAGTTTTTATTTTACTTGACTGAAACTTTGATAAAATCATGACTGTTATGGTGAAGCTGACAATTAAGCCTGTCTTAGAAAAACTGGTTGTTCCAGATTTAGTCAGTAGGGGGAAATCTTGAGTTTAGTCACATTACTCTCGGTTTGCAAGAACCTTGGTACATCATCTCTGGTAAGTAAGGTTTCCTGCATGATCGTGTACATACATTCTCTGTCCTTTGGAATTAACTAAAGTGTTAGGAAACAACAATGGTTGTTAGAAATAAATGTAAACACAACTCACAGATTAGGCCCTTGGCCTGTTATGACTACTGCCTACAGGGCAGTATGAGGAGTCATTTATGATTGTGGGACACATGATCAGTGATTCAGCAATCCCTCTAGTCATTATTGCCAGTAGAAGAATCCTGGTGATGCCACCGTTTCTTTATTCACACAGCTTCTTATCTGGCCTCACGAGGCTGAGTGGAGCCAGTTGAAGATGTCCCTGCCTCAGAAAAAAGTCTTAGTACGTACTGGGAATCAAACACAGGCCCTTCTACACCAAATGCAATAACACTAACCATTCGGCTGCAATGACATTCTTATTAAAAAGTACTTTTGGAAGGACCACTGACATCTAATACTAAAAGATTTAGAGAAACAACTGACACAATCTTTTCTTAGTTAGTCTGTATCGACTACTAGAAAGAATTTATAAATATCTATTGGATTTCTGAGAATTTCTGCCACTCTCCTCACAGCTGATGAATCCACGGTTTTCCACTTAACGCATGTATTGCATTGTGCATCATATGGAGATCTTAAGCTGTCGATTTATCCAGAATTTGCTACCACAAACCATGGACCTTGCGGACATGGGGTGGCTTCTGTACCTCGACAATATAGACAGCCGTACTGTAGGTGCAACCACATCAGAGAGGCATCTTAGGAAAGGCCAGACAAACATGCAGCCCTTGAAGAGGGACAGCAGTCATTTCATTATTTGCAGGGGCATTTGGTTGGATGATTGAGTGATCAGACCTTGTAACATTAGCCATCATGACCTTGCAATGTTGAGGAGATGTAAAAGGCAGATTGCTAAAGGCAAGAAAAGCACTTCTGAAAAAGAAAGCAAACAATGGAAGCTACAGGTTGAAATATCAACATTATAAGGGAAAGGATAGATTGCTACTCACCACAAAGATGGCATACTGAGTTGCAAATAGGCACAACAAAAAGACTGTTACACACTTCTTCAGAAAAGAAAACACACAAAAAAGAGTAATTTATTAACATAGATTGTAAATTTAAACTCCAGGGAATGTTTTCCAGAGGTATCTGTCTCCAACCTTGTGTTCAAATGGATGTGGGCTGCAGTAGTTATCCAGAACTGAAAACGCTCGCACAGGGAAGGCTAGTGTGGATAGCTGCATCAAACCAGTCTTCACAATGGAGGTAGTGGTGGTGGTGGTGGTGGTGGTGGTGGTGATGATGATGATGATGATGATGATGATGATGATGATGATGATGATGATGATGATGGACGGTCAACACAAAATCAATGTTAAACACTTATGTCATCAATCATCCATCCTACACATTTTATGAACATTTGGAGCAAGGATCTGTAAACTGTTGTTTGAAATGCAACAAACAGATTTAACTGAAAATAACTTTTCATGATACAGGTATTAACTATTTTACTTTTTTCAGCAGTAATTAGTAAACTCAAGAAAATGTCAGGCATCTAGCAGTTGTGCACTGGAAATTTATTACTATACTCAAAAAAACCACAGCTTCTTTGAAAGTACAGAATTTCTACTAATATTTCTAGATACCTGTAACAAGTGTACTGAAGACAGTGCCATGGCAATTCTGCTTTGACCGGTGACGTAATCATCAACTTCTTTATTTTTATTTATTTATTTTTGAGAATGTGGAGAGACTGCTCTGTAACATAGCCCTAGGTCTGCATTAAGTTGCAAGTTGGCAAAGGTGATGAAGGGCCACGATAATCTCCCGCCCTCTTCCATTGTTTATTCAGTAGCTACATAGTTTAATTTTATTTATATCAAAATGAAGACATCAATTACCCTGCTGTGGTCTGATAGTTTCAAGCTTTTAATAACAAGAAAATTCCCTGCCACAATCCCTACAAGCCTGCAGGGCCCTGATAGTTTCATAGTTATAATCCCTGTGATGGTACTAAATCAAACACCATACTGGTGGATGGCATACTTAGTCAAAGCTGATGGGTTATACTGCATATTTCAATACTTTCATAATTCAGAATTGAAGATTAATAGTGTACAAGTGCCTTAAAACAGCAATAAAAGCTTCCTGTATTTAATTACTGTTGTTAATGTAATTAACACAATCAGTTCATGATAGCATCACACAAATTTTAATCTGTTTACATCTCTGTGGACTCTCCTATCACGGAATATTCAAAACTTGGTGTTTGAGTGGATGATTTCCTTCTTTCCTACTGGTGTTATACCAGTTCCATTCTAGTCTGCAAAGCTTTCTTTTTGAAGGCCTTCATTACCTCCAGCTAAAGCACTGTTGGCCTGCATTGTAAAGAGTTGAAAAAGCTCAAGTGGAAGCTTCTTTGAAATAGCCCTGAAGGAGTTTTTAACAATAAATGTTTATAGTATTATGGAATTCCTTTCAGAAGTGTAGAATATCAACAATATTAGCAAGCAGTTCCGATATTGGTCAGAGCA
Organism: Schistocerca cancellata; assembly: GCF_023864275.1. NCBI lineage: Eukaryota > Metazoa > Arthropoda > Insecta > Orthoptera > Acrididae > Schistocerca > Schistocerca cancellata. The sequence goes on from NC_064626.1 coordinate 1,257,506,959, forward strand.
GCTGGTGGTTTCGATCATGTGGGCACGAGGTGGGCTTGTAACAGTCTCGCTGTTGTGTGTGTCTGTAACTCAACATATCATCTTTATGATGAGTAGCAATTTATCCATTTCCTAATATTATTGACATTCCAACCTGGAGTTTCCTGTACCAACTACCAAGTTATATGATGTTTGTTTACTGTGTGTAGTTGTTCTCACGAAGTTATGACAGAAAGTGTAAAGTAAGTTCACAATCCAAATTTAATCCTGTATTTATCTACTGAGAATAAATAAATATACAAATTTTTCACCTTCCTTGAGCTGTAAGCTTCCCCAGAGTTACAGTACTCCCTTTTTCAAGAAACGTAGTTGATAACCAGTTATAGGAAGAAACAGTTAGTTCTGCATCAATAACCAACAATTATTTATGAATACACAAATTATAAGGGGTACTCAAAAAGAAATGAGCAAGAGACATAATTACAGAAACCTGTACCTGTATGTTAGAAGTATTGACCCTGGCTGTTGAGACACTTGTCCCACTGTGACACAAGGCGGTGAATAGCTGTCTCATAAAATTCCTGGAGCTGCAATGTGAACCAATTGCACATGTACAGCCAGACGTTGTCAACCGCATGAGTGCAGGAAAGATTATGCTGATGTTCTTCTTTAACCAAGATGGACCCCTTCTCATTCACTTCCTGCAGCATGGGACAACAGTGAATGCCCTGCATTACTCGCAAACCTTGACCACCCTTCACCAAGCGATCAAATCAAAACGACCAGGCAATTTCACCCATGGGGTCATTCTGCTCCACGACAATGTAAAGCCTCATAATGGCCAACACAGTCGCAGGACTCATGCAGAAATTCAAATGGGAGGTTCTCGGCCACCCTCCATAAAGTCCGGACTTCTCTCCCTGTGATTACGCCATATTCGGTCCCATTAAAAAGGCTCTGAGGGGGCAAACAATGCCCCTTGGATGACGACATCCAGCTGTATGAGCAGAACTGGTTCACATCACAGCCCCGGGAATTTCATGAGACAACCATTCACCGTCTTGTGTCACAGTGGGACAAGTGTCTCAACAGCCAGGTCAATACATCTAACATACAGGTACTCGTTTCTGTAATTATGCCTCTGGCTTGTTTCTTTTTGAATGCCCCTTACGTATGGGATAAGAACTGACATAATTTACCTGGATGGAGAATAAAATATATTTAAAAGCAAATAGTGAAAAAGTCATCCTTCTGGCTGAGATAAGTTTAAGCTGTGAATAGATATTGCTTTTGTCCCTTAAATGCTATACAGAGAGGAGTAAAGGCGCGCGCACACACACACACACACACACACACACACACACACACACGTAAACACTTTGAGCATCATCATTCTGTTTGTGGCCTATTCATGGAACAGGACATGTAAACACATTGTGTATCATCATTCTGTTTGTGGATTATTCATGGAGCAGAAGTGAAGACCATACCCCACCAAAAGGCCAGCTGTAAAAATATAGTAACAAAATAGAAAAAAAGTATACAATGTAAACAGTTCTACACATGAATGGATGGTTCGATGTAGAAGAAATTACAAATGTAGAAAGAGAGCTCTCATGTCAGATTCTATGGGCTTCACAACTAATCAAAATATTGAATGCTTTAGTTTTGGAACCTAGAAGAAATAATAATAATAATAAACATGAAGTGGATTCAAATTTAAGTTTCAGTCCCTCTCACAAAAGTAAAATGGAGCTGCCAAGAACATACCATTTGTGTTACAAAACACTGTAAATCAGAATCTTTCACTGCCGTTGACAACGTACAGTAGAATAAGCTTTCTTAATAATTTCAGGTAATACCTTAATACTATCAAGTTACAGTTGCACTTAAATTATTATCATTAACCTTTAGAATTTATGTACAAATTAACTATCTCATATAAAGCTATTATGTCGATATTGTCCATATCATAGAGCTCTTTCATATTGTGAAACAGTTTTTTCTCAGCCAGTCATACAATTTTGTATGGAATTTTTTGAATGGCAGGCATTGAACAGTGAGAGGCAGCTTGTTAAAAATTTTGAGGACATTTGCCTTATGGGAGTTTCCTGTTAGAGCTAGCCTGTGCCTTAGAATGTCAATGTTTGCCTTATTTCTGATAACATGTTTGTGTATTGTTTCCCTTAAAACACATTTCTTAATGCTGCTCTTGACAAATAACGCAGGCTCATTGATGTACAGGTTCACACTGTAGTAGCTTAAGCCTGGTAAAAAGAGGACGACAGTGCTCTTTATGACCAGCCTTGCATAATATGCAGACTACTTTTTTTGGACTTAAATGTTGTTGATACGAGGCGAATGTCCCCATATGAGAAGGCCATATGGGGTGCGTGACAGAGAGAGTCAAAAATACGCTATGCAGAGATAATTATTACTGACCATGCCTCTCAGTTTCCATATGAGCTAGGACGCTGGTGAGATCTTTTCACAAACTCGATTGATATGTTCTTCCCAACTGAGTTTGGCATCAATATGTATTCCTAAAAGTTTGACATATTTAATTTCTATCTCCTTAGTAACATATGCTTTTGAGTTTTGTTTGGATTACAGACAAGTCTACTGGCTGCAAACCAGTTCAATGCAGTCAAGAATTTCTTGCGAGATCTTATTAAGGCTTGCAATGTCATGATGCGAAGATAAACAGACTGATGTAATTACTGCATAAAATCAATAAACAAAATTCAAAATTTAAGATACTAATTTTCTTGATATTGCTGTATGATGAAAACATCAACGTATTACCAAGCCAACCTCAAACTATAGCTTTTGGTACCGAGCATCAGCTTTGAATTATGACATAACAAAGTTATTGTGTGTAACGTTCCAGAAGTGTGGTGTATTTGAAAGTCGGCATCTGTGAAGATCGCACTGCACGGAAGGTGCATTGTTGGATGGGGCACTCTCCTGAGCTACATTTCGAAGTCTGGTAAGCTTTTGAGTACACTGTTATTTGTAAAATGTATTTTCAAATCATTCTACTGCTTGAAATGTGAACGGCTTGGTTAAATTTAATAGCAGAACACTGTATGAAGAAAAACAGGAGATGTAAGTATAGGAGACTTGTCATGGTGTGGGTGAAAAATAGGAATCTGCATTTGGGAAGATGAAGTATGGGATCAGAAGAGAAGTCTACTTGGTTGCCTGGAGTTGTGATTTCACGGAAGGGTTCTACTTCATTATTAGAACTACGTAGGTACTTGACGAGTGAACAGAATATTTTGAGGGGGGTTCTATCACGGTTTCTGATTCATTCCAAAACACAGGAATATGAGGCTGTTAAATCAGTTTTAGGGAAGGGGGGGAGGGAGGGGAGACAAGCTTCTTACACTATCGGTTAGATGGGAGGTGAGTACTGTTAGTGGAAGCATTTGCCCAAGACTTTTAGTTTTCCCAGTAGTTTATAAAGCTTGGGGTAAAGACATATAGGTCGAAGTATGTCAATATAACTGTGTGTGTGTGTGTGTGTGTGTGTGTGTGTGTGTGTGTGTGTATTTTTATTTGGAACACTGTTTCATTTTTCATTAGGAATTTGGGCATTTGGAGTGGTGGTATAATTTCTTTTTGTAGTGGCCAAGGGCAGCAGTGTTTGTTAAGGATGGCAGGGAATCAGCAGAAAAATTTTTATTTAAGTATTTTCTGATGGTTAGACCTGCAAATTATTTCAATATGAGGGTTTCTGTATGTTTCTATTGACTTATTTTATACTTTTTTTTAAAAATATAGCTACTGGATTGAGGGAGGAAAGATGAAATTGGTTTTTAGTGTGTGGGGGAAGGAAACACGGCAATTAAGGGAGGTTTGTTGGTGAAGGGGGTGGAGTAGGTATTTTATTAGAGTATATTTATTTTTTGTGTAGTTAGCTACTGAAAGATGTTTACATTTTGTTTTGTTTCCAGAAGTCTTGACCTTTTTTGGTGATTATGTTTATTCTAGGATTTTTATTGTTTCTGAATGTGATTTATGAATGTATCATTAAATGTTTTGTGGGTATTTGAAGTTCAGTTTAGCTACACAGGTCAAGTGACAGTATCAATACCAGTGTTATTTTGGAACATGTGTACACTGCGTTCATTGCTAACATTATGATTTCAAGGTTTGTGGGCATCGTGTGGTACGGCCATGATAGACCCCAATTATTGCTGTATTTCGGCATTTTTTAAGAGGTCCAGTTTAATTAAATTTATCAGTTTTCCATCAAGATCAGTGAATTTCAGTGGCTCGTTCATACCCAACATCTCTAATTTCTGTAGTGATCCATTAGCTGCATTATATTTTTTTGGTAATCTATTATAAATAAAATATCTTCCAGATATGGGATCATTTTATGACCTTTTTTCATGACTGATTTCTGGAATTATCTTCAGATACACCCTGCACACAACAAAAATTTTACAAAAATTACATCAATGCATATAGAATATAACAGTATTTCTTGTAAAGCATAAATAACAAGATATGAAGCCTACCATAAATAAGATCAAGTTAAGGTTCTTATACTTAGGTCAGAATATACACAGAATTATTGTTACTCATAGCCCACATCAAATATTAAGCGAATGACATTTTCTGTATCTGGAATGTTAATACCATTACATTATTTTTCGTAGCCACTTCATAACTGAATTAAAATCAGTTATGGTGGGAGTGTGTAACCACACTACACAATCAATAAACATTTATGGTCACGAGCGAATGAACAAGTGTGACTGGACCCAGAGATGTAATGAAAGACTATTTTATGCCTCACAGTCTATACAGCCAAAGCACGAATTCGGGTTAACATTTACCTCTAAGAGTGTCTTATGACAAAATTCACTCAGGTTCAGTATAGAAGTGTGTTGTCAACACCATCAACAAATGTTTATTGTTTGTGGAGTGTGGTTACAAACTTCCACTACGACTAGTTTTAATTCAACTGTACAGTGGTTATCAATAATATGTAACAGCATTCATTTTCCAGAGACAGAAAATATCACTGTGTTAACAGCTGGTGTGGGCTATGAGTAATTGTGATCCTGCATATATTCTTAGTTGACCATAAGAGCTTACAATCTGATATTATGTATGGTATGACTGACATCATGTAACATATACTTTATGAAAAATGTTGTTAACTTGTGTGTGCATTCATGTAACTTTTGTTACATGCAGAAGTGCATCTGGAGATGGGAATGGAATCCTCAAAGTTGCTCACATAATAAAAGTTATAAAACAATATCACAGCAGGAGGCTGTTTTGTTTATAATTGCTGTTCATGTATGTATCCACTATGATGTATAGTCAAGATAGCTTTTTAGCTATTTCAAGTATTTCCATGTATAGAAATCTGTGGTATCATACTTGTAAATATCTTATGTTTGCCACTTCTAATTTATGTGAGTTGATTATATCTGCTAATTTGATGAAGGTGAATGGCAAAGCTGACCACCAGTACTGAGCAATTCGGTGCTAATTTGTCATGCTGACTGTAATAAGACAAATTATTCTCTAATAAACCATCAATAACATCTGTATGATTAAAGATTTGATTAGATTCAGTTTTCGTTTCCAAAAAATGAGATGGTTCGAGTGGGATCGGACGCTTCGGTCGACCCATTTTTACTATTTTGTGGTATGAAATTTGTAGCGAGAAACTGATCAGTTGCGTAGCATGTAGTGTTTCTTATACTGAAAGATGGTAATTTTGTCATAAGTCAGCAACTAGTATACCATGCAAAATCACAATCATTTTTCATTTCGCCTATTTAAAAGACCCACGGCTGCGGGACACTTTGATAATATCACACAGCGAAGACACTGATAAGCAGAGATACAAAAACTGCGCTCAACGGTGAGGTTATCAATACTGCAGTAAATGGTAAGGTCTTATGGGACCAAACAACGCCGCAGTAAACTTATGACAACTGCGTAATTGATCACACTGCGATGTGCAAATAAACATTTCCGTGAAAGACGCATTTTTTCATTAACTTCCATTTACTGTTCCTGCAGCAAGGCAATCGACTGACAGCAAATGATTGCACAGTGTTGAAAAAAAAAAAAAAAAAAAAAAAAACGACGACCACAGAATAAGCTTCTACGCAAACAATACTATATGCCTTACTAAGATTCTACAAGCTCAAGCATAGCAAAATATGTGTAAACTAGTTCTAGCCTAACAGTCGCTCTTTAAGCGAGTGTAATAATTTGACGAATATGTTTGTACGCACAGTATTATGAAAATATCATAATACTAGTAGTTTATTATTTCGCACTATATTTCTTACTATTGTAGTTTTACGTTTAACAACTAAACTATATACAAGACACGCATAGTTAGCTGTCATTACGCCACAACTAACCATTTCCAATGCTTGATGTTCCCAGTATCAGTTTTAGATACTTTCTTTCAACATTCAACTTCTCATTAACAATGTTTACTCATAGCTCAACAAAACGTCACTACTCACTAGTTACAAAGTACTCCGTTCTGTTGTCAGTTGCGACTGAAATGTCTAGAGACTTTGGTACCCGCTCCACAAGTGCTACAACGTCTGAGACAATTCAAAGAATAGCAAGCAGCTGGATAATGCAGGTTAAGTGGCATAACAATACAGCTATACCCACTGAAGCATTGTGATGATTATTTTCGTGGTTCACTAGACTGTAAAAATGCCCAGAAACGTACTATACAAAATTATATCACTTCGACGATACAGTTTACTGATATGTTGGTATTGCTACCGATAAAACAATAGACCAGCCATCTAATTAGGGATGGGCTAAACTGCGATTTTCCGATGTCACTGATTTCTGTGAATGCTATTTTTCTGTAATTCCGATTCTTAACTGCGATATGTCGCAGTCAAGAACAGCAGTTAACGAATTCACAACTTGTATCCCTCCACTATTCGTGCGACTTCTGCGATTTTGCCTCTTCTGCGATTTTTGCGACTTACGCGATTCCTGTGACTTGTGCTACTTATTCGCTTTACGAGATTCATCACCCTAGATGGTACACTGTCATTAGGCAAGTAAGAAATGAGCTGTGTCAATGCAAACGAGAAATATGGTCTCCCTGTATAGGTGAGCGCCTAATGTATCAATTCAGTAACCCAACTGACAAAAAATTACCTCAAATGATATTATTAATATTCCCAAAGATTCCTCCTCAGTTGTTATATGATATACGAAAGATTCGCTTGCCCACAGACAAAATCTCGTCTCAACAAAACAGTCAGTACTAAGTATGTTTTTCTTATGTTTTTCCTTTGGCTTTAATTTTATACTAATGGAACAAGTGTGAAAATATTGATAGTGTGACGTTGAAAATAGTAACACAAATACCAAACAGTACCATAGGAGTACATGTTTATAACACGGATTCTAACCGCGATATTACGTTCACGAGTATCTGAACCACACTGTCAGTCACTCGATATAGCAATAATTCAAAATATGAGTGACAGCAGAGCTGGAAAAATTTCCGCAGCGTCTTAACACCGTCTTTGTCAGAAGTAATGTTAGTTTCTAAGTTTGTGAATGAAGACAGGGGTATCGTTTATCTAAAGTGTGAAACCTCCCATCACTCCAGTGTTTTCATTACCAGAAGTATTAGCAGTTGTATAATGTGAATTATATTGCTAGCAATTAGTTTCAGACACAGTTCCCACTTCGATTACTGACTGCTCTATGTACCCATTCTGATGTAGAAGAGATAATGGTGAAGATTCAAAACGATCCTTGAAGAATTCGAAGTGTAAAACAGCTATCATTGATACCATAAGTGTGCAAAATGAGTATTGGCACTGTGTGTCATTTAAGTGATTATGTGATTTGAAAGTGATGATAAATTAATGTGAACTACACTGTGAGTGAATTATGAAAATTCCATTTTGATCTTGCATCCTGTACCCCAAAATTTTCTTCTGCTAAAGACCTGCTAGAGCGTGGTACCGATCCGTCCACCCCTCCCACCATGAATGTAGGTTGTAATGGCAGACTGACCTGTAGCGTAGCCCAAAGTCTAGGTTACATTGGAATCTTACGTGTTTTAAGGTTGACGACATGCAAGCGAAAACAGTGGAAAGCAGTGATATTACAGTTACAACTTACGAATAGTACTAATGCAATATTTGAAAATGCAAACAAAAGTTGAACTGCATATTGTACTGCCGGAAAAAAAATTTAGTATTATATAAGAAGTCTTCACGGGTTGTCAGCCGAGTAGCATCACCGTCTCGTAGCAACGTCTGAAGATGATGGAGACGCATTCCATCGAAACGTTGCTACGAGACGACGATGCTACTCGGCTGACAACCTGTGAAGACTTCATATATGAAATTCGCCGAGAAAGCCTGCACTCGCATATAATTTTAGTATTGTGAGTACAGATAAAATTTGGTAAAAGTTACATAGTAGACACCAGGATAGCTATTTTAGTAGTTTATGAACAATACATGTGTGTAATAAGTATCAAAATACTCATCAGAGTCTTATCCATTACCTGTTTTTGAAATTACCCTGCAGTTTTATCTTTTATGGCTATTAGCACAACTTTCATTCAGCCTTCACATTCCTCGGCTGCACCAATTCTCAACTGAGTATAAAATTTTTCTCAGAGAAAACTAGCTTCTTGGTTCATTTTTTCGACCACAAGCATATAATACATCCATATAATACATCCATATCGTGAGACACAAGGTTCTTAGAACGAAGTACATTCGTAGGACAACAGATGGCATACCGCACGTAACGTTATCTGCGCTTCTTTGTTGCTACTTGCGATCCTAGCCGCGACTTGTCACAGAAATCGCAGTTAAACTCGATAGCGTGTCACAAAGCATAACAGTAATATGAGCTTAGGTCGTCAGACGGCACATGGCATTGAATGTTAACTGCGCTCTTTAGTTGCTACTTGCCACGAAAATCGCAGCTACACAACAGTTTCACAGGAAGTAGTACGAAATTCCGCGAACAGATGTCACATGGCGTTAAACGTTGAAGGCCACTTGCGACACATAGCTGTGACTGAAGTAGCAGCTAGATTCTGTAGAGTCACTGATTTATAACATATGCGATTTATTGCTCAGCCGTACACCTTTTTTTGATTATAGGCTCCTCACCATTCACGTGGTGCCCCCAAAACCAGATTTCGTAAACCGATTTCCTGTATTCATGTAAACACTTCAAAATCGATTCTGGAAATCCGCTCCTGGTTGCTGATTTTCCAATTCCGCAATTAATTTTCACTACCATGTAAAGGCAACCGGTTTTGAGTCATGCTCGGGCTTTCAGGTTTCGTCTTGTTTCTACAAATTTTCGGGTAATATGGATGGAGTGGCTATTGTACAATGAAGTATAGATATTAAACTGAAGCTATTTACATCTCGTCTAATAGAAGAGAAATAGCGATTGTGCTGACTAAATCACAAACTGTGACAGCTGTTTTCCAGGCGCCATATTTAACTGGGCTAGCTAATCCGCTTCCAGCCTAACATGTAAACGCGACAGCGAGAAACGGCGTTTCACCTTCCGGAAGAAATTTCGTATGTAAACCTAGCGAATGAGTAGAAAAGTCTCTCGTACGAGCATTGTGTGCGTCTAGTGTTACCCATCGAGTTCATAGAATACTCCGAGCTCCCCCCTCCCCCCCCCCCCCCCCTCCCCCACAGGATGAGCTCCCTGCTCTATAGCGAACTTAAGCACGGCCACAAACTGAGCCGCGGGTGTCTACGCATAAAGACATAGCTCACTGTGACAACGGTTTTACCCAGTGGGACTCTCGCCCACTGCAACCTGTTTGGCTCCGTTCATTCGTTCGGGACCAGCCACGACACGGCTGCTCACGCAAACTTGCCTGCCAACACCAACCGAACACCACATTGCTCTATGCTGCTTCACGATAGCCTAGTTAATCTAAAGGCTACCCACAGCTCTAGTGCTCTGTGCTTTGCACTGCTGTACTGAGTGGAGAGGGGAATGAGAAGTGGTGGTTCTTGGGGGCGACCATCGACTAGTGAACTGTGAACAGCTTCGACTACAGAATCGAAGATATTCGGCTTTATTCTGGTTTGTAGCTTCATTGTGTTGCTACGCTCATGCTCGTTGTAGCGCTTTTGTGAGAAAAATAAATAACTGTGTTTCATAGACTAGTTGAGTTTTGCATCTACCATCACTGAGTTTAGCACGGAAATCCACACACAAATTGGTTACGTTTTTACGGTTTGTTTTTCCGTAATAACAATTGTGAATCATTGTTGTTCCTACAGGTACAAAGAGAAATACATGAAAGGAAAAAAATTGTGTGTTGCACGAGTACTTTCACGTATTGTGTTGTTTGGTTGCATTTTGAGTAAAAGTTTTAAATCTCTTATTATGTGTGCAAAATGTGCAGGAATGTTAAACAAAGTCTTTGGCCATCTGTTGCAGTAATTTCTGATAGCCAGTTTCATGTTGGTCTTCACACATCTAAAAGCTGACACTGAAGAGCTAAAATAAATCTTTGCAACAGACAGCTGTATTACAAATTCAACTATTTTCTCTCCCCCTACCCCCTCTCTCTCTCGGTTTGTGTGTGTGTGTGTGTGTGTGTGTGTGTGTGTGTGTGTGTGTTCTGCTCCTGGAGAATGAAATATGTCATATATACAGTATATTTGTAATATGCAAAGTAGGCTCTATAATTATCCAGCATATACTATACATAGAATGGGCTAAACGTATACATCAGAGTGCTAACAGTTGGCAAAACTGTGTGCTAGCCTGAAAAAAAGATTAAAAAAAAAAAACACATCAAAATTGAGGAAAGTAAAGAAGATGCAGCATGTATCACTCTCCATGTGTGGTAAATTCGATGTTTTTCGAGATACTTTCAAAGGCATCGGCTTACTATGAATTCGTTTTGCAATGGCAGCACAGAAAAATATATTTGAACAGACTAGGTGACATGGTAAGCTGGCATATAAAACTCGGAAATTACTGTGGCTGACCCAGAAATCAAACATTAAGGAAATCTTAACTGTGATGCATGTCGCAAAAAAACCGAAATGCCCATTCTCTCTGCTGTTCAAAGCTAAGAGCCTAATTTATTCCAGGTATAAAATGAAAATTTTTATGGTATCTACAAAACGCCTATACCAAATCTGCAGCACCTTTGAAGGGAATCTGTCCACAATTCCATCCACAATCCACAAACAATGACATTTTGTGCAGCTCAAAACAAGGACGTAGGCAAGGGGGTGGGGATCTAGACCGTCCTACTACCTAAATGAAATTACACATGACCTGGTTGCCATATAATGAAACTGAAAGATATTTCGATTTTAAATCATACGATGAGAAAACACTACCAAATCAACAAGGTCAACTTAAGTGAAGACCAACTACTGTACATTGTTGACCCTACTTGAGTTCAGTTGTTGTTTTACTGATCAGTTCCGTTTTTACTTGCAGTAGAATTTAATGTAAGTGCTGCCATTTATTACTTTTGGCTGTTTGCTGTTGTGATGGATAAGTTTGTAACAAGAAAGAAGGGGAAATCCGATGTTCGTAATGGTGAGTTAAAACTATGTATGCACTACTAAATAACCTAAACACCTATCTATAGCAGTTTAATGACAGCACTGGAGTCGTGATTTCAAGGGCTGTAGAACTTTGGGGTTGCAATATTTCAGTATTTCATAAGCAGTGGAGATGTGAACATTATTAAAAATACCATAAAAGTAAAATCAATGCATAAAAATACACTTCGATTTTAGGACATTATTTATTATGCTATGAGACCAATATGCTGCTGTATTCGGTTGTATTTTTTTTACAATAGGCTTATTTCGGCATAATTTCCATAGAGAGGTTATATCAGGTGGTCTTGATGTCCATATGATATCGCTGCCTTAGTTGCTATCACTATTGTATAAGTTTGCTCTTTTGATGTTGGTGGAGCTATATTTGCTAAACTGTAGCTGGAGCAGTTATTTCTTATGTTTTACAGTTATGAAACTTTATTTCAGAAGGATGTTACCTGACAGTTGTATTGACACTGCAATACACTTGGATTTGCCTGTGTCACCCAAAAACCGCATTGATCAACCAAAATATTGCCCAGATGGCTATCATTGGATTTCTTTAAACGATTTGCTCAAATTTCTCTCATTGGTAGCCCAAATGGCAAAATATTTCCCAATTTGGTCACCTGGGCGGTACTCAGTTACGAAAATTGATTCCCAAAGGAACGATGCGGAGTGGTTTGTGGAGAGCAGAAGGGTACATTTGATTCGTTTGTAAAAGATTTTTTTCAGGGAGTTGTTTGAACTTCTCTAAGCCCACTGCCCTCTGTATAATAAAATGACTGAAACTTTTTTAAATGTTCTGTTATTATCTTCAAACTGTTATGTTTTTAATTTGTAGAAACTTTTGTAACAGCGCTGTATTTATTTTGATTTGGGGAATAGTTATTTATTTCTAGGGCAGACAGTACTTAATTCTAATGTTGGTCTGTGTAGGATTTCGACAATATGCAGAGTTCAGGAAAATTTACATAGGCAGGCGGCATTTTGTACTATGTATCTGTGCATAAAGATTGCTTGCTTGTGTAACATAGAATAGAAATATATCTGGAGTGAGCATTGGGTTCTGCACAGGTTCCCAATAGTAATCTGGAATTGTCACGTTATCTAAGGATACTGCCGTTTGTTTATTCTTTCTGCAGAGTTCGAAACGTATAATATTACACATATTCGTTGTGTTTTCACCATTTGTTTATTCATAATAGCAATATGAATTAGTATTGTTGCTACAGACACAATGAGAAATGTATGGAAAGAAAAAAGTTTGTGTTATGAATACTTCGACACACTGTGCTGTTCTTCTTACATTTTGTATAATGTTTTAAATCTGTCATTATGTGTAAGGCGTGTGTCATTTATTGTTACTGACACACATAAAAAGGCTATTTAAATCTGCAGCTCGAAAAATAGCCTTTTCATTTGACAGTGGTGAACCCCAGAAAAGATGTAGAAGTTAGGGTTCTCTCTCCATTATACATTTCTTCTAGCTCACACCAGTGTGTTTTGTGGTGAGTTCTTATGTTTTAAACTGAAATATATTTTCCATTTGGTGCTACTAACATGAAGAAACAGTTTCGCATCTTATTCGAAAGCAAAATTTAAGTGAAATATTCCACTCTTGGTCGAATAGGATATTTTGCAAAATAGAAAAGAAAAACGGAATGTATGTGTGAATGTGTGTGTGTGTGTGTGTGTGTGTGTGTGTGTGTGTGTGTGCGTGCGCAAGAGAGAGAGAGAGAGAGAGACAACTTTTTAGGATATAGAAAGTTGAAACAAGAAGTTAAGTATATGTTTAAAGGACTGTGAAATGATGATATGTGAAGTACACAAAAGTTGGAAATTATGATATGTTGCACTGAGTGAAATTTCAGCATTCATCGTAAACACATTTTGTGCAGGAGTGTGATACATAACTATTCCTTTGTTTATTTTTGTAACAACATAGGCATCCCCAAACATAGATTGTACATTCTGCCTTGGAAGGAAGTTAATAATAAATAAGACTTAGTGTGAATCAAAATAAGGGAACAAAAATCGGATACACACACACACAAACACACACACACACACACAAACACACACACACACACACACACACACACACACACACACACACACACACACAGTGTAACCAAACTACAAAAACGGCTTCTTTGTTGAGTTTTACTTTCAATTTATTATCTTTAGCATTTGATGAACAACATAAAATATTGTTACATAAGATGCCATTCATGTGTATCTCCCATTTCTCTTGATGCTGTTAAATGGTGCATCACTGAAGAGCTAAAGTAAATGTTATATGAACAACAGGATTATAAGTCCATGCAATATACTGTGTGTGAAAGGTAGGAATTTTTTTTTGGGGGGGGGGGGGGGCTGGCAGTGAGAGGAGAGTGTGATGTTGTCATATGTATTTGTAATGTATGGGATGCAAATGGCTTGTAGTGTTGTAGTGTGTTTAACCAGCGATCGGAATTTTTATTCACTTATTACTTAGTCTGTAATGTAGTGGGAAGCAAATGAACTAAATATATACATGAAAGTGTTACCAGTAAGCGTGCGCTAGCATGCAAGTAAGAGAAAAGTAAATTCATGGAAACTGGGAAAAACCGATTTTATTAGGCGGTACAATCCCTAATAAGAGACAAATTCGGTGGCTTTTGGACACTTTCAAAGGCACTGGCTGTCCACCAAGTAATTTTGCGGTACTATCACAGCAAAAATTTATTACATCAGTCTTGGTAATATGATCAAATGACATGCAGTACCGAAAAATTGCTGTGGCTGACCCAGATACCAAAAAATGGCTGCATCTGAATTGCGACACTTGCCACAAAGAAGCTCAAAAGAGTTTCAACTTCTTGGTTTTCTTTATTTCTCTTCAAACCGGTTTATTCCAGGTACCAAATACAAATTGTTAAGATGTTTACGAAACATCTGTGCCAATCCCACAGCATCTATAAAGAGATTCTATCTGTACTAGTGATGTAATAAGATTCTAAATATAAATGGCGTTAAACAGGGAACTCTATAGTGTTCTGAGATCACCTGACCAGGCTGGCAATGTCTGTTGACAACACAAAATCTGTTCTGTGCATCCGAATGCTCACTCCAGAGATATTTCTACTCTGTGTTGTGGAACAGTGACATATCATGTCTTCAAGTTTTACTAGAAGAATGATGCTCTACTCTTAAATGTCTTATTCATAATATTCTTGGAACAGTGAGCCCAACCATCACAACTCTAAGGTATTTGCAAATAAACGTCATACATATGTGACACATTGTAGAGTAGTTTATTAGCATCAAAGACTGTACAACCATGTTATCACAGATAACTGTTAACTCATTTATGGGATTGTGTAGATTAAAAGTGTAGTTGTAATCAATGCTGTGAGTCAGTATCAAGATTTCAAAATTGTAACTTGTAGTATTTGTATATTCTGCTTTGTTTTACATATAAACAGACTGACTCTTGCTGACTGGTCAATGTGACAGACCCTCATGAGGAGGATCCAAGTTCAATTCCCAGTACTGCCTGGGATTTTTCCTTGGTGGGAGGATTGGACTGCAGTGCACTCAGCCTCCAATTGAGGAGCTATCTGAGTGAGGCATAGCGCCTCAAAGGTCGGAATACCTACTACAGCAGGGAGTGGGGATGCTGACCCCATGTTCCTCTATACGACACACAATGATGCATGACTGAGGATGACAAGACAGTCGGTCAACTATCACAAGATTTTTAGGGACTGTTGGTGGGATTCCTTTTCTTTTGTAAATAAATTTGGTTTCAAGCTGAATGTTGAAATAATCGCTTAAAAAGAAGTTCTTGATCACCCAAGGAAACTGACGAATTTTAATGAAATAGTAGGTACTTCAGTAAAATTTGAGACTGATCCAAGGAACTTGGGATGTTTTGATGTGCTGACGGAATTCTGACTTGGTCTCAAATCAGCAATAGGAGAAAGACAACTATTGTCAAAAGAGGTTTAAGCCCATTTAACTTTATAAGTTACTCAACCCAACATTAAGATTCTTCTGTTCTGTGATAGTGAACCTCTCATTAGAAGTCTCAATGTGATTTTTTAGCAAACAGGCAATACATTGTATTAGCATTTTAATTCGTTTGACAGTAAAGTGAAGTTATCATACTGCCAAATAAAGAAATATTTAATTATGCTTTTGGGAATTTCTTATATATATATATATATATATATATATATATATATATATATATATATATATATATATATATATATATATATATATAAAATTTTGTGCCCTTAGGCACACCATATGATATGCATCCCCGAAATAAAGCATGTTTTAAATAATAACATTAACCGATCACTTCACAACTGCCGTTTTGGGTGGGAGTGCTGTGAGCTGTGTCCGTACTCCGCTATTTGTTCTTCTGAAGGACACGTCAGCAGTCTAGTCACGTTCAATTAAAATCTAATATGGTTACTGAACTGTACTTGGTGTATGGCAGCGGATGAAACCAACTTAAAACTGTGTTGTGTTAACACATTCTTCTGTCGAAAGACAACAGAAACCAACTCAAGGAAAATAAATTTTCTTTTATGGCCTAAAAATTCAGCAAAACATGTAGGAGACAACGGATTTTTGTTGTACATTCACTTTTAATATGTTCTTTTACACAAAACCGTTCAAAATTAAAATAAAAAGTTGTCTTCGATCTAAAAATTGAAGCGAACGTGTCATGCATTAGAATCTAATACATACTTTTACAGAGATGCGTTCAAAATTAAAGTTAAACTGTCGTTTTACGATATAATAACGTCAATGTGCAGTAGATTAAAAAAACACATTGAGTATTAATACGCGAGTCTATAGGAAAGTGTAAGAAATAAAAATGAAACAGAGATTTTGTTGCATGAACTAATAACTAAATACAGACGAACAAGCACAGAACTATTACATAATTTTACAGACTAGTTTCGAAAAATCAAAATTTGTTATAATCTAATAGTTAACATGTAAAGCATTGTGGTCTATGTAACTAGATGCTGCATAATAAGTGCACACAATACCTTTAATCCATGTAAGGGCTGAACAGTTTTGTACTGCAGCTACTGCTCTCCACATAGCTCTTTCTAAGGGCATTAGCAAAGCTTTTACATATTTATCAACAGAGCTGAACTACATTATTTATTATCACTTTTTCATCTGACCATACTCTCCGATAACATATATTTCGGCGATAACTATACGTTTCTGCAGATGACAAGAATACACATCAGTTGTAACTTACTACAGTATCAGTATGATTTGAGTGTACAGCGCCGAGTGGCCTGGGTCATTCGGGTATTGTTTAGTATTGTCGGGAGCCTTCAATCACGTTTGCACGTTGACGATGTTTAGTTCCGCGTTCTGCCATCGACAATTGTAAAATAAACAGGTAATATGTTGTAAACAAACTCACCAGTCAGCAAAGTTTTCATCTGGCTTTGATGGCAGAAAACTGGTTGGTCATATCTTCATAGTTCAAACGGTTATCATTTAGGAGGTTGCCTTCGATGTGAAGAATGGAACAGGCATTCAATCTCTCACCAGACAATGTAGAACATAGGTATGATTTCAGTCTTTTAAGAGCCAAAAACGAGCGTTCTACTCAAAAATTTGAAGTGCTGTACATAGAAATATTCTAACAGCAATGTCAACATTCGGAAACACGGATTGTAACCTCTCTTTTCGTAAAAATTTATTCATTTCGACTAGTGTATCGCTAATCTCAGAAGAATTCAAAAGTTCCGCGAAACGTACACAATCACTATGGAAGGAAGGCTTTAAATCTGTCATATGACTCTTGGAGTTTTGCTGCACATTCAGCAGTATCGTCAGGTGAACTGTTCTTAAGGTTACTGAGAACTGTGAAGGAATCCAGCAGTGTTCCATAGCTTTCCTTCCTCCTCACTAATTCGGCGCACAAGCTGTCGAGTGCTGGGAGATATGTTTCGACTCTAAATATTTCCCTTCCAAGCAGAAAAATTTCTTCAGAGTCCGCTTCTTTGTCATCACGAAGTTAGAATTTTCGCGATCTTTTATAAGTGCATTCATAGTCTATGTCAGTCACAATCTTCATGGATTTATTTTCGTAATGATCGAACATGTGACGAATAGATGCAATAAATCCTACAAGTGCTTCATATAATTCATTCACTATTTTAGTATCACTATTTACACTTTGCAATTTCAGATTTACACCATTAAATCTGTGGGGTATGCCCTTCCAGACTGTAAACATGAATACTGTTTCTAGTCTGCTGAGTTGTTCAATAAAGCTGAAGCCTCAGTTCGCACAAGTGGTTTTTGAAACCCATTATTGGCAGTATGTGTGAAGGCATTGATAATGCCCTTCCAGTTTTCACGTAGACTTACACACGCTTCCTCTCTTGCTGACCACCATATTTTTCATGAACTTTTTACCAGTTTGTTTCCTGGTTTCATGAGAGAAAGAAGTTTATCCCAGCAATATGTAGAAGCACAGAAAAAAATATAAAGGTTTTGCACTACACTGAAAAATGAACATGCTTCCTGAAAACACCTTCAGCACTAGTGCCAACTAAATTCAAAGAATGTGCTGCACAAGGCACATAATGTGCCTTCGGATTTTGTTCTTTGATGCATGCCTGCAAACCAGTGTAGGTTCCTGACATATTGCTTGCATTGTCATATGACTGGCCTCTACAGTCAGTAATATAAGTGGAATTTGTAGACAGGACTTTTAGTATGGCCTCAGATAAGTTTTCGGTCTTGTGTCCCAGGTTTGGTAAAAACAGAAGGAAACGTTCAACAGATTCACTATTCTCGTTCACATATCTTAATATAAAAGGTAATTGATCAATATGCGAAATGTCTGCAGTAGAATCTACCCTTATAGAGAAATATTTGGCGTGTTCTATTTCACTTGTGATAATTCTTTTTATACGTTCAGAAAGGAGCTCTATTATTTCATCATAGATTGTTGAAGAAAGGTAACTTGTATGTCCCTGCACTGGATTTCCATATCGTTCAATGTGCTCTGCGAGAAAAGGATCAGACTCGGCTATAAGTTCAAGAGACATCATAAATTGACCATTATGTAATGAGTGGGATCTTTCAACGTGTCCACGAAGGGGAAGTCCATGACTTGTTAGCTTCTTCACTACTGCAAACACCCTTTTCAACAAACTGCGGCAGTACATTTTTTCTGTCTCATCATATGGCTTGAAATGGTTATCTATTGTTCCAAGTGACTTTTTTCTCGTTACGAGTGAAAACTCAGCATTTTTTGTGTTCAAGTGAATTCTCTTTATGAGATAAAATATTAGAAATATTTTTACAATCTGCAATACCATTGGAAGCAATAGTGGCCTTATCTCCAAACAATTTACACGTTACAAAAAAAAGCATGGGTGCTACAGGAGTATACTAGAAAATCACGCAAAGTTGATTCACCATTTAAAGGTTTACAGTAAAATAAATTTTTGTTCAAATATCTGGTTTTATCCCCTATTGATCTTCTTGAATTAGAAGAGTCACTGTTAAAATTTTGATTAATGCTGCATTGTAAGAGAATGTCGATTGTTGATTCATTGGCACACCATCCTGCAGGATCATCACTAACGAGGTTATTTCTTTTTGTAATGTCTGACTCGACACTTAGTTGTTCGAGGAACTCGAAATCAGGATAAATTTGCTTTTCTTCATTTTTAACTCTTGGTTCATCTGTATTTACTTTTTTACAACAGTTTCAGTGCCAGAAATATCATCCATACTACTTGAACCCAAAGTTGAACCAGCAACATTTTTTGCGAAAAATTGATCTAGTCTGCCAAGCGTTTTTAGAACATTGGCTTTCCGTTCTCGCCTTTCCTTAGATAAATTTCAAAGTATCGCCCCACTTAATTTTGAACATTTGCTTTTTCCACTGTTATTCATGTTAAGGCACTTACAAAATTGTCAACCAACAGTCAAAACACAAAGAAAAAAATTGTAAAAGGAAAGAAAGAAAGACGGTATCCAGTTCCAATTGCACTACACTGTACAAGAGCACAAAGCTTCTTACTTTAAACACGGCACACGAGCACAAAGATTTCTCCTTTAAACATGGAGCAATGAACTGACAAACTCAGATTACTCAACGTAACTATGCTATGAAAGAACGACAAAGCAGAATAATTTAATTTCAGTGTCGCCTCTTTTCCTGTTGTCAGTGAACAATTAAAGCACACCTTCTGGCTGGAATTCGTCTTGTAAGGAAAGTGAGACAGTCCCTTTTTTGGCTTCTGTTTCCCATGTCGCTGGAATTTGAGCTGGGACACAAATATCTTCTGAATATTCTTGACACTGTATTTGTAATTTAAAAAGCAAATAATTTTTGCAGTTTCTTGCAGTGAGGTGTGTGGGATCGACTCTTATCCCACTTATTATTATAACACTTAAGCAGTTTCTGTGGACACAGAACACAGACAACAAAGTTTAAGTAGTCTTATTGGCAGTTATGTGGTGTGTTGTCATTTGTGTGAACACTGCTGTTACGTCTACCCTCAAATGCACCTTTTGTTCCAACATAAAATAAAAATAACCTTTCCTCGAAGAAAAAAAAGCTTAGTTAAGGAGTTTAATAGAAAATTTGCAATGCCATGCACTATTTGATTGGACAGAGTGGGAACTTCGATATTGTGCAGGCTGCAGCACTGTAAATGAGACAAACGAAAGTTGGTTTTTCTTCTTTTTTCGCCAAAAAAGTAACTAAGTAAATAAATAAATAAAATTTTTAAACTGTTGTGAAGTGTATTTCACACATTATTAGATATTCTGCTTACGATATGTTCTTTTCATATAAACTAGTGTTTAAAAATGTAAAACGTTCCCGTGTCAACATGTTTTGTTAAATGGGTGCTATTAAATCAAAGTTCAGATATTGAAGACCACAGAGCTTTCATGTTAGTTATAGTAATAGCAGGTTGACTTGATACTTTCCCGTAATTTCTACAAGAAATTTAAACAGAGTCGGTTTTTAATACTGAGGCCCATACATCTTACAGTATGTAAAAAGCTGCTGATTAGTTTATCACAGCTTTTCAGGGGTCCCGGTATTTTCACAGAGAAAATATGGTAGGGTTAAGTAGAAGCCAAGAACTTTCTTGGAATAATAGTGAGAGAGAGAGAGAGAAAGACAGACAGACAGAAAGAGAATTGAGAAACATGTAGTTCTTTTTTCGGCAAGCTTTCCTTGCTTAATTTTCTAGACCAAATGCTATTTGTATCATGGGTACCCAGAAACAAATCATGCACATAGACTTAAAAATAAATGAATGGGTTTTAAATTAAATGAATAACATATGAAAACTATGAGCCCTGTAAGATCCTCTTTAACAAATCAGACACCTCCTTTGATAAAGTCCTAGCTACGTCCATGCACGAGGTATGGATAGGGATTGCATTGTTGCCAGTTCCAAGCAATGGTTGCGGTAAGCATATACACCTGCTCTGCGCTTGATGAAAGCATGTGTACCACAAATTATGTCTCTTGTTTGCTTGTGCAGAAATTGTCGCTTACCACCACCATTAACAGTTAACAAGTCACAACAAATGGAATAAAAATTCCATAAATAATTCGCTACGATCGCGTTTTATGCTAACATTGGTTACTACATTTACAGCAGAGCGCTGAAAACACTACTGAACGCTCATTGGCTGTCGGAGAATGCGTTATGGAGATGCACGGAACAAGTCTAAACTTGACCGCCATCATTCATGACTCCAACTATAACAACGTAAATAACATCCACAATTTACAGGACATATTACGGACAAACCTACGCCATCACATGAGCAGGCTGCCTGTATCTTAGCAACCCAAAATCTGTTCTGCACATCTGAATGCTCATTCCAGAGAGATTTCTACTGTATGCTTCCGATGAAAAATTGGATGTATGCCTGGCACTCAGCTGAAATTCCAAAATTCCAAAATTGGCATTAAGCATTTGCCGCAAATAAATGTCTGTGACAAGCAAGACTGAAACTTCCTTGCACATTAAAACTGTGTGGCGGACTGAGATTCGAACTTGGTATCTTTGCCTTTCGCAGGCTAATGCTCTACCAACGAGCTACCCAAACACGGCTCACGACGTGTCCTCACAGCTTTACTTCCGCCAGTTTCATACTTTCCAAACTTCACAGAAGCTCTCCTGGGAAACTTGCAAAACTAGCACTCCTGGAAGAAAGGATGTTGTGGAGACATGGCTTTGCCACAGCCTGGATGCTGTTTCCAAATGAAATTTTCACTCTGCAGCAGAGTGTACGGTGGCATGAAACTTCCTGGCAGAGCACGAGAGTTTGTAAGGTAGGAGAGGAGGTGCTGGCGGAAGTAAAGCTGTGAGGATTGGTCGTGAGTGGGATTTGGGTAGCTCAGTTGGTAGAGCACTTGTCTGGGAAAGGCAAAGATCCTGAATTCGAGTCTCGGTCCGCCACACAGTTTTAATCTGCCGGGAAGTTTCATTACAGTGCACACTCTGCTGGAGGGTAAAAATTTCTTTCTGGAGACAAACAAGAATATAAATGTGATTGGCGCTCGTTTTATTCGCAGCGGTTTTAATTTGTGCTCTTAGGTTACTACTTAATCACACCCCCAAAAATCGTAACACGTTCCGAATACACATCAAAGTACTAGTTGACAAACGAGACTATAAAATACTACTGCTC
The DNA here is from genome assembly GCF_023864275.1 of Schistocerca cancellata. Lineage (NCBI taxonomy): Eukaryota > Metazoa > Arthropoda > Insecta > Orthoptera > Acrididae > Schistocerca > Schistocerca cancellata. Next base: position 1,257,529,257 of record NC_064626.1, read on the forward strand.
CTCGTTTTACTCACAGTAATTTTTTAATCTGTACTCTTAGGTGTCAGTCTAACTATATAATCGGAAATCGAGATATATTCGAAATTAAACAGCCAAATATTTGTGACAGACAAGGATGTGTGTATCATTGCTGCTCATTCTACTCACAACAATTTAAACTGTACTCTCAGATTTCTGCCTAACCACACTCTCAGAAATAGTGACATACATGGAAAAAAGTCAAATACTTGTGACAAGCAGGAATATATCGTTGCTGATAGTTTCACTCACAGCAATTTCGTCCTTCGTTTTTTTAATCAGAGTGAACTCACAAAATGGAAGGAACTTATTTCTGAAATGGAAGGAACTTATTTCTGAAGTGTAATGAACTTATTACTGATAGATCACGCTCCAACATATGAACAATATCGAATATTGCACAAAATACCTGTGTTACATGATTGAGAATTTGTTACAATACAAAGATGAAAAAACATTCCTCTGCTGAGTTACAAACTTACTTCCTTATGCAGTACAACATCACTTAAACCACATTTTTTTAAAAATAAATTTATTCAGCAATAGGTATCACAAAGCTTTTGCACTGATTTTGAGGATAACATTTAAATAAGCTGTATAAATGGTCAAAACTTATCCACTTGTTGTTGATGATTTCTTGTTTTTCGTTCTGCAAGCGTTGTTCCAGGTTATATATAGACTCTTCTTCCTCGTTGAAGATGTAGTTTAGAAAATAATGTATGAACCTTGTGAGAGTTCTTGTCTTGGATGCTGGAAATGTTTTAACGTTCATACACATTATTTTCTCGCTACTTATTTTGTCAACAGTGGTTAATAACAAACTTGCTGATTTAAATTTCTTCCATATCTGGAGACTTGCAATTCTGGAGGAACCGACTGTTGAATGTATGGCAGTGTCAACCATTCCATAGTACTGACAATAAGAATGGTTAGTCAGTTTATATAGAAAAAAAGAACAATTATCCACACATTGATCATTTCTGAATGGGGAAAGGTTTGATTTAGGATGCAATGGCAGCAAGAATTCGCTATAAGAAGGATTTCATAAAACATCAAACATTTTAAAACTTGAGAGCACTTGCTGAGACATCACAATATGTGCTTCTGCATATCACAAAAAGATATCTAAAAAGTTTATGAAATGATGTGTTTGCTGCCAGCGACCATCCACGGTGATGAGATTATATCGTTTGACCATCATGTATCAGTAATATGGTGGGATGACCGAGTGCACGAAGTTCATCCTCTCGGCATTCCTGTTCTGTTCAAGTGTTATGTTGACGTCGATGTTTAAGTAATATGCAGTAGATTCATTGAAGCGTGGCCAACCTCCTTCAATGACAGGGTCCTCATCTGGCGTAGGATTCCTGTAACGAAATTTTTCCTCACTGAAGTTGAATGCTAATAAACATTTATACAAGTGCTGTACATAGATGAAAAAATGATGAGTTACAATTTTTATAATGCAAGATACTCATCAAATGTTTCCTAATTTGTATCGTTCTTTTGTTTAAAAGTAAAAGGCTTCTCTTGGTTCATGGTATTTACCAGTAATGACTGGGAAGTAACGTGCAAACGAAGAAATAAACCTCACACAGACATTGTGTTAACCCATTTAATGTAGCGACTACTGGACTAAATTGGCATAACAGTCAAGCTTTGGTTTGCGTTTGTAGAATTAAGAATCATGGTTTCCCCTAAAATATAGGGTGGTAGTGATATTCCTAGAGCCATGAAATACAGCGAGAGACTGAAAACATGTGACTGAGCCAAAGGAACACAGTCCTTGTATTGTGCAGGTGGTGGCCTTGCTAGCTTAAGACTAGATCACATGGACCTAGTGAAGAAAAAGGTACTGTTCTACTTGCCGTAATAAATTCTTAGATGAAGGAAGTGTTTTCTTGCAGTATGGATTAGATGCACCAATGTTTCTGGAAAGGTAATAGATGAGAGCATTTATGGAAACTTCTTTGGAGACCTTCTGCACTTCCTGTTACAGTTCATATGAAAAGAAAAATGGATAGTTCAACAGAATAAGGTTCTTAATAATAAGAAAGTAAGGACAAGACGTGTTGTTGAAAATGATTGAGCAATTCCCAATAACAACAAGATCACCACGATAGTGTGATATTAATTATTTTTCTTCCTCGATGATCTCTGGTAGTGGGATGGTTTCAGCTGAGTCAAAGCAACGTACAGTTGTCGCTACACTTTGACATAGCAGAAGAAGACCTGGTTATCCCACAAATTTAGTTATATCGCAGCTAATTTCAGAGTATTTCACATATAATGGAGCCATTGCTGTGTTGTTTACTACTATTGGTCTCGAGTACACACTACACAAGTACCCACAGAAAAAACCTGTGAAACATAGATATAACACTTGCGACTGTTCTCCAGATAAAGAGATGGCAGCATCACAGCAATTCATACAATTCATAGGGCATCTACAAATACAGTCAAATGAAATCGAGACAGATGAAAAAAAAAGCAAATTAAATTCAGTGCCATCATGGAAAAAGTTTGTAGTTGCCTACAGCACCATGATAGTGACTAGTTGTTCACCTCTTCGTCTGAAGCAAATCAGTTGCAATAAATGTCTTTCTTCACAGCTCCCAAAAATATCTAAATCGCCCGTATGGAGGATGTGTAAGGGCTTTCCAACGAAAATCTTACAGAGTAGACGAAACAACAGGTGTGGCAATTCTGGGAAAGTCATGATGACGTTTTTCTTTAACTGCAAGGGCTTTTTCCACAGTTTATAAATAATTTCATTACAATTCCTAGCTCCACACCTTTATTCCCAGAAATCCCATTCTCAGATTAAGGTGTTTATGATATTAGTAGACTTGTTTAAATGAGAAATGCCCTTTTCGCTTGGCTAGTCTGGTTCTTACATCCTCCTAGCTTTGTCCATCATGTGGTGTTGCATTTCCAAGGCAACAGAATTCCTTCACATCGTGCACTGTGTGGTCCCTAATATTGATTTTAAATTTATCGCTTATCTTACTATCGCTCCTCGCCTTCACCATCATCTTTCTTTGGTTTACTCTCACTGCATATTTTGATTTCTGTAGATTGTTAATCACATAATTCTGTTAGTCCTAATTAATTCTCACACTCACTGAGGATAACAAATTCGTCAGTGAATTTTATCATTGATATTCTTTCACCTTGAATTTTAATCCTGATCTGAAATGCAATTAAACGTCATGTGGCAAGGGCCTCGTGTCAGGTAGACTGGTCCTTGGTGTAATTCTTTTCAGTTGACGCCACTCTGGCGACTTACACTTCGAAATCCTGTTCTTAAACACCTCTTTTAGCCCCGTTATTGCTTCTTTGATATACAGGTTGCAGGATGACAAACTGATGACAGCCCTGCATCGTTACCTTACACCCTAAATTAGTTAGTTGCATGTTCCATAGTCCAACTGCACTATTCGTTTATCGATGTGATGTGGAAAGGGTCAGTTTACAGAATACATATACACGATAAGTGTTAAAATTAATGAGCACATTATCATTTTATTCCTACTGATAGAACAACTGTTAGAAATGAAGGTTTTTTTTTTACTGTCTGCCAGTTTTTAAGTAAAAATCCGACAAAGGAACCGAAGGCGCTTCCAGGAGAAATGATTTTAAATTAGATTTAAAAATCCCTTCGCTACCTGTTATGTTATGTTCTTTGGCAAATGATCAAACATTTCTGTTACTGCTTATTCAACTCCTCTCTGAGATACTGACAGCTTTTGACAACAGGCAGCAACAGTTATTTGTACCTCTAGAGTTATATGTATGTACATGATTATTCTGTTCAAATTGTGATGGATTATTTATGATGAATTTCATTAGTGAATATATGTATTACGACGGCATAGTTGAAGTGTCTACGTCCTTGAGCAGATGCCTACAAGATGTGTGTGGGTGAACACCACATACTATTATTACTGCTCGCTTTTGTCTAATAAATATTTTCTTTGTATGTGCTGAGTTACCCCAGAAAATTATTCCACATGACACTATTAAGTGGAAGTATGTAAAATATGTCAGAAGGTTGATATGTTAGTCTCCAAGATTAGTAATTATATGAAGAGCAAAAGTACTTAACTTAATTGTTTGAGAAGCTCAGTAATACGCTTCCAGTTCAAGTTTTTATCAATAAGTACACTCAAACATTTCGAGCATTCTACCCTGCTTACTGACTCCTTCTCAAGTGCTACATCAGTTGTTTGCATGACTATTTATTGTACAGAACTGAATGTAGTGTGTTTTCTCAAAATTTAGAGAAGTCCATTTTCAGAGAGCAACTTAATTATTCTTTGGAAAATTTCATTTAGTAACTCTTTTTTTGCTTTCTCTCTAATGTATTATGAAACTAGTATCATCTGCAAGAAACACCAATTTTGCTTGTCGAATGTTAAGTAGGGGACCCAAAGCCAAACCTCATGATCTCCTTTTGTGATTTTTGCTCAGTTTCTAAAATTTACTAGCATTGTGACATTTCTGTATTATTAATCAAAACCTGTTGTATTGTATTTGTCAAGTATGATTCAAACCAGTTGTGTGTAAAGACATCAGTACCATAAAACTTGAGCTTTTCTAAGAGAATAACATGATCTACACAATCATAGTATTCTCAGTCAAGCAACCTTTCTGGAATCCAAGCTGTGATATGCTGTGTAAATTGTTTCCACTTAAGTGTGTGACTGCTCTTGAGTACATTACTTTTTCAAAAATTTTGGAAAAAGGTGCAGTAAGGAAAGTAGTCAGTGATTGTTTCAGTCTGTACTGTCATCTCTTTTATCAAGTGGTTTAAAAATTGCATATATCAACCAATCCAGAAAAATTCCTTGTAGCAGTGATGTATTGGACATATTACTAATGACAATTCTTATTATGCTGGAACAACTGTTCAGAGTTATGTTGAAATAGCACCAACTTGACAAGAGCTTTTGTATTTTAGAATTTTTAGAATTGTATTAATTTCAGTGAAGGAAGTTGGTGCTACTTCTAGTTGCTTAGTGAAAATTTATAAGATATTCTCTTGCTTCTTCAAGTGAATCGTTTATTCCTACATTTGCTGCTACATTTAGAAAGTGACTCTTAACTTTGCAACTTGTGGACTATCAATCACAACATTGTCACTTAGTTTAATTGTTATGGAATCTTGTATAATGACCAACTGTCCTGTCTCCCATTTGACCAAGCCCATATAATTTTAATCTTATTATGTGCATTATCATTTCTTTCAGGATATGTATACTGCTGGATATTTTAATGACTTTCCTTAAAATACTATTGTATTTTTGCAGTATACAAGTAATCTTCCCTTCCTGGTTCTTGTTTGTATTGTATATTACTCTTCCTTAGACCGAATACTTATTTTTCTAAGATTTTCAAACATGCTGCATCACTTCCATTTATGAATGCTTTTTGTAGATAGACAGAACCTAGAAAGTTGTCTCGATTTTCCTTAAGCTTTGCTTCCATTGTGAAGAAAATGGTACCTTCATCTGCTCTGAAGCCAACTGATTGTCATCTGTTAGATCTTCAATTTTCTTCTCCATTCTTCTGGGTATTATTTTCGTCAGCAAGTTGGATGTCAAACTGTTGAAATGATTGTACGTCAGCTGTCACATTTCTCTGCGTAAGGTACCTTGGCGATTTTTTCATGAAATTTGTCCGACTGTCTAATGATATTTCTCCAGTCTTGCACACTCTACACACTAGCTTGAACAGTCGTTTGGTTGGTCCTTCCCCCATAGACACTACAGATTTTGAAAGAATGTTATCTTTTCATCCTGCACTGTTCGTTCATACGTCTTCCAAAGCTCTGTCAATCTCTGTCTAATACTGAAATCTCTGTATCTTTCACAACGACATCTGCTTCATTTTCTGTTACACAAACATACAGTTCCTCTTTTGTAAAGGCTGTTTGTGTACTTTTCACATACCATTCTCTTAAGCAGGTAACATTGGTACCCTTTGTTTTTTAATTTTATCATAAGTTACTTTGAGTTTTCTATACAGGGTGAGTCACCTAACGTTACCGCTGGATATATTTCGTAAACCACATCAAATACTGACGAACCGATTCCAGAGACCGAACGTGAGGAGAGGGGCTAGTGTAATTGTTTAATACAAACCATACAAAAATGCACGGAAGTATGTTTTTTAACACAAACCTACGTTTTTTTAAATGGAACGACATTAGTTTTGTTAGCACATCTGAACATATAAACAAATACGTAATCAGTGCCGTTTGTTGCATTGTAAAATGTTAATCACATCCGGAGATATTGTAACCTAAAGTTGAGGCTTGAGAACCACTCCTCCGCAGTTCGATCGTGTGTATCGGAGAGCACCGAATTACGTAGGGATCCAAAGGGAATGGTGATGGACCTTAGGTACAGAAGAGATTGGAACAGCACATTACGTCCACATGCTAACACCTTTTTATTGGTCTTTTCCACAGACGCACATGTACATTACCATAGGACGTGGAGGACGCATAAATAGGCCAGCCCGTTCTCCTGATCTTACACCTCTGGACTTCTTTCTGTGCGGTACATTAAAGGGGAATGTGTACCGTGATGTGCCTACAACCCCAGAAGATATGAAACAATGTATTGTGGCAGTCTGCGGGGACATTACACCAGACGTACTGCGGCGTGTACGACATTAATTAAACCAGAGATTGCAATTGTGTGCAGCAAATGATGGCCACCACATTTAACATCTATTGGCCTGGCATGTAGGAACACACTCTATTCCATTCCGTAATTGAAAACGGAAACCACGTGTGTACATGTACCTCAACCCTCATGGTAATGTACATGTGCGTCAGTGAAAAAGACCAATAAAAAGGTGTTAGCATGTGGACGTAATGTGCTGTTCCAGTCTCTTCTGTACCTAAGGTCCATCACCGTTCACTTTGGATCCCTACGTAATTCAGTGCTCTCCGATACACATGATCGAACAACGGAGGAGTGGTACTCAAGCGTCAACTTTAGGTTACAATATCTCCGGATGTAATTAACATTTTACAATGCAACAAACGGCATTGATTACGTATTTGTTTATATGTTCAGATGTGCTAACAAAACTAACGGGGTTCCATTTAAAAAACGTAGGTTTGTGTTAAAAAACATACTTCCGTGCATTTTTTTATGGTTTGTATTAACCAATTACACTAGCCCCTCTCCTTACATTCGGTCTGTGGAATCGATTCGTCAGTATTTCATGTGGTTTACGAAATATATCCAGCGATAATGTTAGGTGACTCACCCTGTATACTCAATCTGTCCTTCCAAAGATTATTTCTTCTGCCATCTGTACATTTTTCCTGTTGCCATTTGGCTTTAGACTTATTGCACTGCTTACTGAGTTTGTCTTTAAGTGACTTATATTGCTGCACTCCTTTCATTTCCTAAACAACGCTGTATTTCCTTCTTTCCCTGATGAAGTGAAGTATTTATACCAATATCCAACGTTTCTTTGCAGTTACCTTCCTTGTAACTATGTTTATCAATCCTACCCTGTGGTAGGTCAATTCAGATATTTTGGTTCCTCTTCAGCTCAACTGCCTACTGTGATAATAACTAACATAATATTTGCTGCCTTAGGTAACTTCAAAGAAACATCATCAGTGCTTCAGCATCCTGTTTCCCTACCTCAATAGGTATGGGAAGGAGGGCTGGCAAAGCATATATATGACAGGTCAGGTATCCAAGTAATGAAGGAATAAGCATATTTCATCAAAATATAACGCTATTACACATAAAGTTAGTGAACTGTTTACAGATGGTGACTCTGACATTATTGGTATATCAGAGAACCAATTAAATAATGTGACAATTGAGAGGCTTGCTTTACCAGGATACAGATTTGCTGGCTGTTTTCCAAGAATTTTTTGTAGAGTGGGGCAGTGGCCATGTACATCAAAACTGGATTCCATTTGAGTCCATAGATGTGTCAAAGCACTATGCTGAACACGTATTTGAAAGTTGTACAGCGGCAGCAGAATTAAGTGAAACTACACTTATAATTGTAATTATTTGTAGGTACCCTAACTCTGACTTCAGTCCATTTCTGCTCAAGCTAGAGAGGGTTCTTTGTTCACTTTTTAAGAAGTACCAAAAATTAGTCGTATGCGATGACTTCAATATTAATTTTGTATGTGACTATGCATGAAAGAGAATGTTGGAAGTTCTCCTGAATTCATATGATATGTTGCACACTGTATTTTCTCCAACCAGGGTGCAGGGAAACAGTGCCACTATCGTAGACAACATCTTTATTCATTCTTATTAGTAGTTGGGCATTCTGTTAGTAAATGGGTGAACGGCCTTTCAGACTATGTGGCACAAATTTTAATACTAAAAGATTTTTGTTCTCAAACAAATGTTATATATAATTACAAACAATGTAGAAAAGCTAATCCATTGACAGTAGAGAGTTTTTTAAACCTCTTTAAAAAACAAGAGTGCCACGATATTTATAGTGCTGATAACATGATGACAAATATAATCATTTCCTTTACACATTTCTCATTCTCTTTCGAAGCTAATCCCATTAGAACGTCTAAAGTAGGGTACTAGCAGTGAGAAACAGCTTGGGTGGCTGACTAGTGGGATATAGCATATCATGTAGAAAAAAGTGGGAATTATATCAAAATATTAGAAGAGTCACAATCAAGCTACAATAAGTGCTTAAAAATTTTATTAGGAAGGGAACAGTATGTTATACACAAATAGAATAGCTAATTCACAAGGTAAAACTGAAACCATATGGTCAGTTGTGAAGGATATATCTGGCCAGCAGCACAAGATCCAGGGTATAAAGTCAGTATGTAGTAAAAATGTTTGTGTTACCGATAAGTTAGGTATATGTAGAGTATTAAACAATCACTTTCTGAATACAGCTGGTGAATTAAATAAAAACTTAGTTTCTACAGGGAATCACATAACTCTTGGAAAATGGGTTTTGAAGACTGATATCTGAAATACTCCTCTGTGATACTGACAAGAGGAACTGAGTCAATAGTTTAGTTATGTCATGTTCCATAGATCATTTTCACGATTATTTTTCGAACAAGTCAGATTACAAATGCTAATACTAATATTACTGAAAATTTTAGTTCCGCACATGCAACTACATTTATAGGTTTATTTTTTTGTATCACTGAAGACTAAGGACTCTCAGGGATATAATGGAGTATCTAGCAGAATACTGAAGTACTGTGCTGCATATATAAGCACTGTACCTAGCCATATTTCTATTTTTTCCTCTAGGAATGGTCACTTTCATGAACAACTAAACTACTCAGTAGTAAAACCAATTTATAAAAAGGGAGAAAGGGATAATATAAACAACTGGAGACCTGTTTCCATGCCAACAGGGTTTTTTCTGTCAAATGGACAGTTTGGTTTTCAAAGTGGTTTAACAACTGAAAAAGCTATATTCTCTTTCCTCTGTGATGTACTGGATGGATTAAACAAAAGGTTTCGAGCATTAGGTAGCTTTCTTTATTTAACTAAGGCATTTGACTGTGTTTATCACAAAATGTTGTTCCAGAAGTAGGACCGTTGTGTAATATGGAGAGTAGCTCACAATTGGTTCACCTCTCACTTTAAGGACAGCAAAAGGTCATTCTCCACAGTATTGAGACTGTCTATGATTTGCTGTCCAAGTGAGGCATGGTTAAATTGGAGGTGCCCCAGAGATCAGTGTTCGAACCACTCTGTTCCTTATCTATATAAATGATATGCCTTCTAGTACTACAGGTGATTTTAAAATACTTCTGTTTGCTGATGACACCAGCTTGGTAGTAAACGATGTGTGCAGTGTTGGCACTGATTCAAATAGTGCAATTCTAGATATAAGTTCATTGTTAGTAGAAAATAAAATGCTAAATCACAGTAAGACTCAGATTTTACAGTTTCTAACACCCAGTTCAACAAAACCTGACGTTTTAATTACACAAAATGGGCGTGTGATAAGTGAGGCTGAAGAGTTCAGATTTCTACATCTTTCGATAGATACTAAACTGTCGTGGAAAGCCCCATTGTTACTATTAGAACAGTATTTGAAGTAAGTGATAGATACAAAAAGTAGTCTACTTTACTTGTTTTCGTTTTGATTGTGATTTGTGGTATTTATTTTGGGGTAACTCTTCCCATTCTCAGAGGGTATTTATGGCTCAGAAATGGGCGTTTTGGGCAATAATTGGTGTAAATTCATGAAGCTCTGTTCATTAGTCTGTGTATTTTAATGTCGTTTCTTGTTAACAATATCAGCTTATTCCCAAAAATCAACTTTCACTCAGTTAATTCTAGGCAGAAGTCCAATCTGCATTTTGGATCTCTTTCACTCTTGTGCAGAAAGGTGTGCAGTATTCTGCTGCATTCATTTTCGATAAGCTACAACAAAAATTCAAAAATCTTAGCAGTAAAGCATGCGCTTCCAAATCCAAACTGAAGAGTTTCGTCATGGGTCACTCCTTCCATTTTCTCGAGGAGTTCCTTGAAAAAATAAGCTGTTTTCTGTGTTACAACTGCATTTATATAAACTTATAGCTTGTTGCTGTTTTACGATTCATTAATATTTTATTTTGTCTATTATAACTATTCTGTTGTAATTTCATGTACTAACATGTTCCATGAGCAAGGAGATTTGCTCCCCAGTTTTGTCCTGTGGAACTAGACGTGTAAACTAAAAAATAAGTAATACACAGTGATACTTCCTGTCGATTCTGTAAAAGTTCAGCTTGCACTTCATCATTAGTTAATTGTAATCTGTGTGTATGCTTGTTCCCAGATGTGCCTTGTAGCACATAGCCTGATTTTGGAGTTTGTGTCTCACTATGCTTCCCATGCTTCCCATGCTTCCCATGCTTCCCATGCTTCCCATGCTTCCAGGCATTGTCCTTCTCTTGTGGTTTTTGACTAGTGTATATACTATTACTAGATGAGATTTACTGCCCACCTCAAAGTGTATTTGGTTCAAATGGCTCTGAGCACTATGGGACTTAACATCTGAGGTCATCAGTCCCCTAGAACTCAGAACTACTTAAACCTAACTAACCTAAGGACATCACACACATCCATGCCCGAGGCAGGACTCGAACCTGCAACCATCGTAACGGTTGCGTGGTTCCAGACTGAAGTGCCTAGAAAAGCTCGGCCAAACCGGCCGGCTCAAAGTGTATTTGTCCCCTCCCATTCCTGCTACTGAGCCCATATTCTTTCTCATTTCTATAGGGTGATTTTTTTCCACCATATGCAAACCCTAGGGATTGATCAATGAGAGGATATGGAACAAAAAAGGTCTAATGAACTTATGTCTGGAAATTCATGGTTTCCAAGCTAAAGACCATTTATTCAAACATACTTTATTACAGAAACTGCGCTCTAATATGCACTGTACCAAGCAGTCACAGTTACAGTATGATTAGATTAGATTAGATTAGATTAATACTAGTTCCATGGATCATGAATACGATATTTCGTTATGATGTGGAACGAGTCAAATTTTCCAATACATGACATAATTAAGTTAATTTAACAACATACTTAAGTTAATATAACAACTTTTTCATTTTTTTGTGTTTTCATTTTTATTTTTTTTATTTTTACTTTTTTATATTTTTATTTTTTTATTTTTTTAAAAATTTATATCTAAAAATTCCTCTATGGAGTAGAAGGAGTTGTCATTCAGAAATTCTTTTAATTTCTTCTTAAATACTTGTTGGTTATCTGTCAGACTTTTGATACTATTTGGTAAGTGACCAAAGACTTTAGTGCCAGTATAATTCACACCTTTCTGTGCCAAAGTTAGATTTAATCTTGAATAGTGAAGATCATCCTTTCTCCCAGTATTGTAGTTATGCACACTGCTATTACTTTTGAATTGGGTTTGGTTGTTAATAACAAATTTCATAAGAGAGTATATATACTGAGAAGCTACTGTGAATATCCCTAGTTCCTTAAATAAATGTCTGCAGGATGATCTTAGGTGGACTCCAGCTATTATTCTGATTACACGTTTTTGTGCAATAAATACTTTATTCCTCAGTGATGAATTACCCCAAAATATGATGCCATATGACAGCAACGAGTGAATATAGGCGTAGTAAGCTAATTTACTAACATGTTTATCACCAAAATTTGCAATGACCCTTATTGCATAAGTAGCTGAACTCAAACGTTTCAGCAGATCATCAATGTGTTTCTTCCAATTTAGTCTCTCATCAATGGACACACCTAAAAATTTGGAATATTCTACCTTAGCTATAGGCTTCTGATTAAGGTCTATATTTATTAATGGCATCATACCATTCATTGTACGGAACTGCATGTACTGTGTCTTATCAAAATTGAGTGAGAGTCCGTTTACAAGGAACCACTTAGTAATTTTCTGAAAGACAGTATTGACAATTTCATCAGTTAATTCTTGTTTGTCAGGTGTGATTACTATACTTGTATCATCAGCAAAGAGAACTAACTTTGCCTCTTCATGACTGTAGAATGGCAAGTCATTAATATATATTAAGAACAACAAAGGACCCAAGACTGACCCTTGTGGAACCCAATTCTTGATATTTCCATAGTTTCAGGAATGTGCTGATCTTTGCATATTATGAGAACTACATATTTCAACTTTCTGCACTCTTCCAGTTAGGTACGAATTAAACCATTTGTGCACTGTCCTACTCATGCCACAATACTTGAGCTTGTCTAGCAGAATTTCATGATTTACACAATCAAAAGCCTTTGAGAGATCACAAAAAATCGCAATGGGTGGTGTTTGGTTATTCAGATCATTCAAAATTTGATTAGTGAAAGCATATATGGCATTTTCTGTTGAAAAACCTTTCTGGAAACCAAACTGATGTTTTGTTAGTACTTCATTGTTACAGATATGTGAAGCTACTCTTGAATACATTACTTTCTCAAAAAATTTTGGATAAAGCTGTTAGAAGGGAGATTGTACAGTAATTGTTGACAGCAGATCTATCCCCCTTTTTATGCAAAGGTATAACAATAGCATATATCAGTCTATAAGGGAAAATGCCCTGTTACAGAGAGCTATTACATAGGTGGCTGAGAATTTTGCTTATCTGTTGAGAACGAGCTTTTACTATTTTGCTGGAAATGCCATCAATTCCATGCTAGTTTTTGCTTTTAAGCACGTTTATTATTTTCCTAATTTCAGAGGGAGAAGTGGGTGAGATTTCAATTGTATCAAATTGCATCTTCCATTAACAGACTAGCATCTTCTAACGAACACCTGGATCCTACTATATCCACAACATTTAGAAAATGATTATTAAAAATATTTTCGACTTCTGACTTTTTGTTCATAAAGTTTTCATTCAATTTGATGGTAATACTGTCTTCCTGTGCTCTTGGTTGACCTGTTTCTCTTTTAATAATATTCCTAATTGTTTTAATTTTATTATCAGAGTTGCTGATTTCAGACTCTGATAATAATAAGCTGGAGAAGTTGTGCCTGTTACACCTCAGGAATGTAAAGGAGAGCATTGGAGGAAATACTTACATATACTTGGCGAAGTTGGTCCACAGCTTGACCATTGCAGAGCGCACTTTCTGCTCATCCGAAGCTGGGTCGAGATTCTGTCCGGAACCGGGCACGCTGAACAGTGAGTCCAGGTCTGCCATGTGTGGTGCTCCTATGACATAAAACATAAACTCATCAGCTAAGGACCGAATTGTCAACAGTTATATCTTATAAACGACACCAACCAGATGCCATACGACGCACCATCAGAACAAGCCTGACTAGGTGAGAGTGTATGACGAAGCTAAAAACAGATGCTATCGATACAGATAAATTATCTGGTGAAGAATGACAAATAATTTTTATTTAAGCGAATTTGACAAATTGCACATCGTGATTATTCGGTGGCGTAGTACAATTATCATAACACAGAGCTACTCGTGGTCTGTTCAACATTTATCATTGGCATCCGTCGAGAGTGGTCAGATGACAACTGAAACCGTTAGCACACGAAAACGTCATAGACTTTGAAACGTCCCCTTAGAACATTTGTACATGTGAAACGTCCACTTAGAACAATTGTACAAGACTGTGCTTAACCTGGCACACAATAATTTTAGCGCAACGCAATCTGACTATCAAAAATCCCTGCAAAAGAATGGCCCTGACAAACATTAAACTATACCTTTTACAAATCACTTACCTCACAAAAATCTTCGCTACTCAAGATACTGCAAAACAGCGAGCGCCACTACTGCCAGCTAAATAAAAGATTCAAACCACTGAAGGTACTAACTACTGATAGGGATAGTTAGCAAATGAAAGATATTAATAGAGAACAAACAATGTATTTACCTTAATATTCATAATTGACATTCAGTCTTACAGATTATCAAAACTCCGCCATCTCTCTCCCCACGTCCACCACTGCTGGCGGCTCACCTCCAACTGCGCAACGCAATCTGCTGTTCACATCCAGCTATAGCAGTTCATGACAACAATGGCAGGCAACAATGCAAACTAGCCACATACTGCACACAGCACAGCCAGTGATTTTCATACAGAGAGCGCTACGTAACGTTGCCAATAAGAAAACATAAACATCAAACTTACATAAAGAAAACATAAACAGCCTACTTACATAGCCCCCATGCTCCCCACAAAAAATTTTACAAATGTTTTTGGCCAGTGGCCAATAATGATTTGATAAAATTTTTCATAATTACACTAACAAAGATATCCAATGCACACACTTATTGATACAATGTTGGTCAAAAGCTAAAATTTTTTTCACAGTCCATAGAGACAGTCCTGATCATTCATCATAATAGTAATTACAGTTTTTTTTTCACAAAGTCTCATTAGTTAAAAAATTGCACACAGAAGTAGTGGATTTCCATGCAGTCTTGAAGAAGTAGTGGTGTCCTTCCAACGGAAAGACAGTGCTGACTCTTGACACGCTGACAGGTAATGGGCCACAATGGAGCAAACCCACAGCTGAGTCATTCGAAGTTCTGATGAATATAGGTAGGTAGGTCATCACAGAGCAGACCCACTGCAGTCCTCGTAGAGAGTATTGGTGGGCCACCAGAGATGCAGACCCACTGCAGTCCTTGTAGAAATAATGGTATTGGTGGGTCATCAGAGATGCAGACCCACTGTAGTCCTTGTAGAGATAATGGTATTGGTGGGTCATCAAAGATGCAGACCCACTGCAGTCCTTGTAGAGATCGCCAGCAGCCATCTGTTGCGACTGTGCAGGTGCACAATCACCATTGAAGAGTCTTGCGTATAATAGAGCAAGACCATAACCACCACTTGTGCACTCACAAAGTTTTTGAAATTGTCCTTAGAACCAGCAATGCTGTTATCCAGTCCCTTGCTGAATTATTAACACACGTGCAAACACTATCAGTCCCTACTCCTCACATATTGTCCATATACTATGACCAACAGAAATGTGTGCAGTGAAATGAATGCTTTCAAGTTACTTAATTTGATTAACTGGCGTCAATTACAATTATATAACATAAGAATACAATTACAAAGATACAAAATACAACATTAAAGACATAACAATACAGATAATATTTGTAGTAATAGGGGCTTTACAAAAGAGTAGAAATAAACATATACATCAGTGTTACAGGAATGATGACATGAGTACATACATAAAAGATCAGAATCACTTTTGAAACGTCAACTTCACACATGAGCATGAAAACAACACAGAATAAATAATGTCTAAGCATCTTTACAAAGAAAATAACAGAATATTAGAAAAATTCTACAACATAGCTCTCATCAGCTAAACACATAAAGACAGGAAAAAAACACAAATACACAAGGGTACACAAACATAGTGGGATAACACCAAAAGGAAAGGACAACACACAATTACATATTTGGAAAAGGCAGCAAAGAGGAAAGGACAGGGTTTGGTTTACTGCAGTATTTTGCTTTTCTTTCCTTTCCAAGTGCTCCTTTTTTAAAGAATGTGGATTACAAAATTATCATTTAATAGATCTGTTGACAGAAAGAGTTCACATTAGCAAATGCATCTCATTTTATAAAAGCAATGCTGCAACACAGCTGGAAACCAGATATCAAATGAAATAAGCAATTACACAAACCAAAGCATAAAAATATCATTCAGTAGTCATGTGACATTTCATTTCATAAGTTAATGGCTCTCAACTCTCGTAGAAAGACACTTGTCATAATCAGGTGTGCAGATGTAAAAATATTTCTTGTCATTTTGTTAGGCATTTCAGTAAATATCATAAATTTTTAAGTAACGAGGGTGTCGCATTAGCGATGAAAGGCACATCCTAATGGCTTATTCTCCAGGTGTTTGACACAGCTGTGTGCCCACAACGCATTACAAAAATCATATGTTTTCAAGTAACGAGCGTGTCGCATTAGCGATGCCCTCTACAAAGGAATGTCATTAACAGTCGTCTAGGCCTCTCTTTGTCCTTCTCTTCCACCTGTGCCTCTGGCACACCCTAATGGCTTTCTTTTCTACCTGAGCGTCTGAAAAGGCTTGTTCTCCAGGTGTCTGACACACCTGGATGCCCACGTCACATTATGTGCAGGTGGTCACTTAACTTTCTTACGGAAATATTTACGACAGCAGTTTCCGCTACAGTGACAGTCTCATATAAAAATATTTCACAGGTCAAGAATTTGCGTTACAAATCTGTAGAGACAAAATCCAATTGACATAACAGAGTCCAAAAAATTTTCGTCGGCATTGTAATACATTCACGCATTTACATACATTTCATAACTCTTAAAGTACGATTCTTGGTTTCCAACAACCTTTTTCACAAACCAGAGTCCCTAACCACTACTCATTATTCCTTACCTTATTCGTCAACACTTCTTCAATATTTCATCATAACAGATACATAGCATACTCAAATAACTCATATAGCATCAGCTTATTGATCATAAACATACCGCAACAGCATAATACACATAGTCATCGTAAAAATAACACCATCAACACCTCAGTCAAATCTCAAAAACGTCGTAGCTTTCTGCAATTGTTTCAAAATCTAAAGAAAATTCTCTGCTCATTTCAGTAGTGTCATCTACCTCAAACGTACTTTAAAAATCATGATCTCACACCAAATACATCATTCAAAGCTTTCATAGTATCACAATGGTACCAAAAAAATATGAACAGTTCACACAGTACAGACAAAGTACAATTTCTTAAGTGTGAAGTATTCCAACTCTGTAATTGCGTAAACATGTGTCACTGACGTAGTAAAAAGATGTTTGTTTCTCTGTTAAATGATCAGATAGCTGTGTAATTTATGTGTTAGAGAAATATGGTACCGATGTGTTAAATTGTATAAGCAAATACCATATTAGCTAGGGCTCCTTGTGCTTGCCAAACACATGGTACACAAAGTAGGCGTGTACCCCCCTGAGGTTTATTGTAATTATACCCTCAGGTGTTACAGATTACAGCAATGGAATGAAATGTATTGCGAAAAACTTTCTTTGTAATTCAAAAATCTGTAAAAATAAATGTTTTAAGTACAAAATTAATCACTCAAATACGTGTCCTGTAGCGCTAAATGTGCGTCTTGCTGTAAGATAATCTCTGGGAAGTGTCGTAGTTATTGTCCTCCGAAAGCTAAGTTCTGCAGAAGTCAATGTACTTACCTCATGATAAACAAAGTGAAATGCTTTGCGTATAGATAACTTAGTTATTACGCTTATTGCCGCGATGAAGGAATTATTGTGCTGTAAAGTATTGTTGTGCTACGGAAAAGGCTGTCTCATTGTAGCAATACCACAAAAGTTACTACTAAAACATGTCTCACTTTATAGAAGAATTCAGAAAAAACTGTGCAGATATAAGACAGATACACCGCAAAAGCAACATTGTACATTGTCACGCATTAGCAGCGTCGTGATAAAATCGTGTAGCTGTCACATAAACTAACCACTGTGTCATCTGGCATTTCACAGAAAGCACCTCAAATCCAGAATCCACTCTCAAGCAAACCAAAATGTTGCATGTTAACAGTTTCTTAAGTCTGACAAACTGTACAAGTAGCGTGAAGTGAAAATTGCAAAGACTAAGTTAAAAAGCAGATTATCTGTCAATAAATGGTTTTACATGAGAAATGTGGTGTAAACCTTTACTCTTCCTAGTACGCAGAGTTTCAACTTTAACGCAATTATCATGTGGTATACGTCGGTAAAGAATACTGGAATTTTGCTCAAGGTTAGCGTCAATGTTATTTTTCCCTGAGCCAGCGGGCGCACGTGGCTGCCTGCGGTGTGAGTCATTGTCTGTTTCTTTGTTGGCGCGCGCCGTTACTGGGATTAGGAGGCCTAACTTCCACAAATTCGCCTTGCCGAGAGGGTCCAGCTCTGTTTAAAACTCGCCAGTTCTGATGCAATTCAGGTCTGTCGTTACGATCATATCGTCTGTCGTCATGTCGGTAGTTTCCATAGTTTCTTTCTTGTCGGTCACATGGTGGAGAATTTCTCCTTGAATCGTAACTACGCGCTGGACCGTTGCGTCTAAAGTTATTCTGTCTCCCTTGATAATAGTTATATTGGTTCCCATATTGTCTGTTTCTCTGATTGTCTCTGTGATAGTCATTACCGCGGAAAGGTGATCTTTCCCTGTAACTATTACTCTGCCAGTGGTTGTCATATGGGTGGTGTCTGTTTTGGTCACGATTTACGTTGTAAGAATAGGTTTGCCGTGGCCATTTATTGTTTCTGTCGTCACAGAATTGTGACGGATGTGACCTGTAGTGATTGTTTTCCTGTTTTCGCATCCCGCGACTGTCTGTGTCAATTTCCAGTTCTTGTAACAGTCCCTGAAAAGCTTCAATGTCGTCTTTGCAACGTCCTGCTAAAATAATATGTCTCAAATGTTCGGGCAGTTTGATTAAGCAAATGCGGATGAGTTCTGAGGGGCTGTATGGGTTTGACAGGTATTGATTCTTGTGCAACATGTCTTCAAAATATTTGACAAGACTGGAAAATTCAGATTGTTCAAAGTGTTTCATCATCATGATGCTATGTTTTACGCGATCTTGTGTAGCTTGTGACCAATATGCTGAGAGGAACGCATGGTAAAATTCTCCTTCACTGTGACAATCGTGAATGACCGATCGCATTCTTACAGCTGGTTCATTCTCCAAGTAGCCACACATAAATTCTAATCTGTGCTCCAATGACCAGTTGGGAGGAAAACAATGAGAGAATTGATGGAGCCATGCTTGTGGATGAATGTCGTTGCCAGAATTCTTAAATGTTTTGAATTTACGTGTAGTAATGAACAGCTTATAGTCAAAGTCATCATGTCGGCGAGTCACATATCGCTCATTGTTACGTCGTGTCGGCGGTTCCATCTCAAAATTCGGTGCACCTTGCCAATTTCTTTCATAATTACCGAAATGCCCTGTGTTATTATTTTGTGGCTGTTCCGTATTTCTATGTCCCTCTTCCCTTATTGGGGCGCGAGTGTCCTCTGAAATACGTAATTCTTATATTACCTGTGTCAGCTGATCTTGTACTTCCCGCATTTCTCTTTTGTATTGCGTATTAATTTGATTCTGATTTTGTTTGAATTTTCTTATTTGTTCATACTCTTCTGTGTCAGTGAAGGCTACGGGTCTTGTGTCATTCAGATCATCATCTACCTTTGTAGATAAATTAGTGACCTGATCCGAAAGTTCGGCTACTTTCTCTGATAATGAACTAATTTCCTCCATGTGTCTTTCTACTGTGTCCTTTAAGTTTTCCTGAGTTTTTGCAAGTTGCGTTACCGAATCGGTAGATGCAACTGAGTCAATTTTAGCCCACAAGGTCTCATGATTTTCATGAACAATGGTTTGCAGCTCTTTTATGGCTGCTTCGTGATTCTGTAATGCATTTTCATGCAGCGAAAAAATAGGTTGGAAATGCTCACAAATTTGTGTTTTTACGTCATTACAGACTTTTTGACATTTCGATTCGATTTTATGTAACTCAGTAGTTAAATCTTCACGTGTTTGTTCAAGCGTTTGTTCCAATGAGTCTAACTTTTGAAGCTTTTGCTGTGTTTGTCTCTGATTTTGTTCCACTGTGTCTAACTTTTGCAGATTTTGTCGCATTGTATCTAACTGTTGCTGTGTTTGTTTCTGATTTTGTTCCAATTTTTTGCATTAATTGCAATAATAATGTATTAGTGTCTGGAATCTGTTTCTCTATGCTCTTTGGCAGTGCGTTTTCACCGGCAGCATTCACATTTTGACAAGCAGAAAATGTGTCTTGACTCATTTGAGAAACCGGTGAGGACGCAAAACCTGAATCTACAGTATTTGCAAAATTGTGTCCTATCATTTCGGATTCCTGAGGCGAGCTGTTGCCGACCGATCGATCGATAATGCTTCCCTGTTCACTACCTGTTTGACTGTCTACGCCATTGTTTGACGCCCGCTCCATTTCCCTATGCACAGTTACCAAATTACTACTTTGAACATTAGTTAACTCACTACACAGTGGCGCTAACACATTGCTTTCGTCTTCACTGTCGTTTCTTAGTTTACTTTGGAGCCGAGTGTTACGTTTTTCAAACGCCATTATTGAGACAATATTTCACACGATAACACACAAAAACACAATTTGAAGAGCAAAAATAAGAGAACACATTAACATAGCACTGAAAATAATATCTAGTTAATTGCAGCTGCGAAATACTTGGCGCAAAGCTACATGCATGCCACAACTGTTTTACTGTACAACAATGAAAGACTGCAACTACAAAGGAGATTCTCTCTACAATTACGCACTAGCAATAAACAAAAGCTACACTAAATACACAAACTACAAGAAAAAAAATCAGAAGATTCCAGTGAGGTATCCTAGGCTAAGGGTCGACATATGAAACGTCCCCTTAGAACATTTGTACATGTGAAACGTCCACTTAGAACAATTGTACAAGACTGTGCTTAACCTGGCACACAATAATTTTAGCGCAACGCAATCTGACTATCAAAAATCCCTGCAAAAGAATGGCCCTGACAAACATTAAACTATACCTTTTACAAATCACTTACCTCACAAAAATCTTCGCTACTCAAGATACTGCAAAACAGCGAGCGCCACTACTGCCAGCTAAATAAAAGATTCAAACCACTGAAGGTACTAACTACTGATAGGGATAGTTAGCAAATGAAAGATATTAATAGAGAACAAACAATGTATTTACCTTAATATTCATAATTGACATTCAGTCTTACAGATTATCAAAACTCCGCCATCTCTCTCCCCACGTCCACCACTGCTGGCGGCTCACCTCCAACTGCGCAACGCAATCTGCTGTTCACATCCAGCTATAGCAGTTCATGACAACAATGGCAGGCAACAATGCAAACTAGCCACATACTGCACACAGCACAGCCAGTGATTTTCATACAGAGAGCGCTACGTAACGTTGCCAATAAGAAAACATAAACATCAAACTTACATAAAGAAAACATAAACAGCCTACTTACAACTTGCACGCATAAACGTCGGAAATTTGCCTACTGGTTGTCACAGCTGGTGACAAAGTGACAGTAGTGGAAATCACTACAGTTTTTCATCATGCTGTTACATGAATTAAGCTAAAAATGAATCTCCGAAGCAGACAACAAACGTTTGTTGACCCAGTTATATTTTATTTGTTGCGTATTTAGCCTGAACAGATTAAGGCCTGAAGGTGCTGTCTTACATGTGACCAGCAGCAACATATACCAAATATATTACAAAACATTCACAATAATAGAAATAATAATATAAATAAATGATAATAATAATTTAATAAAAATTACTCTGACATTGATGTTGATTAGTCGAGCACATTCGAAGCTGTATTTAATATTGTCAAAAGCGGAAGGTGCAGTGAATGTGAAATATAGCAAGAGTGACATCTACATATTTCGCGGTGCGGGAGAAAGTGATTATCTGGATTCCCTGTCCACATGCCTAATGTAAATAATTAATATGGAATGTTCGTCCCTGGTTTTGGAAGAGTCACGACCAATGATCAGAACTGAAGAAGAAATATCAGTGACAGCAGAAAGTATTAAGAAGATATTCGATTTCCCGAGAACAGTTTCATAGCGAATGAAATACTACATTCCTTAGTATTACCATTATTGTCTCTCTTCTACAAATTACAAGTAGATCATTTAAAATTAGAATCTATTTTTTCATGTTAGCAAAATCTAATCATAATTATGGAATCTAATTACGAGTAAGAATTATTAGGTACCTGCCAAAGAATGGGAAGGGGATTTCCACTTCTTATGTATTGTTGTTTCGATATAATATTGTCTCGACACAAAACTGGGGCTACTCGCTTTATTAAGAAACTGTTTGTTTTGGTGTATTAGTATAAGACTGTTTTCCGACCTTGAACTATGTGCTAACAACATGGCACATTTCAGAAAAATCATAGCAACCAGTTCAGTTTTAGTTACAAGTTCATTAATTAGAGTTTTAAGTTACAATACGTCACAAGAATAGAAACCTGGGTCAAGGACTTCTCCTAATATTGAGAGATTACACAACATTCCCTCTCCTTCGCCCCCCCCCTCTCGCCTCCCCCCCCCCCCTAGGTCCCACAAATAGAACTACAGGGTACATATCACAAAGAATAGATTACAGCGAGAAAGTACGATGTGGTTCATTGAGAAACAGTGATGATGTGAACATTAATAAGTCAAAATGATGACTTAGACAAAAGAAAAGCAATTATGTGTGCATACCTCTTTGTGATCAACTGTACTGGCTGAACATGTGTATAGGCATATTACTTGTAGTGGTAGAGAGTTTCTTATGTCTCAGTAGTGTGTTATTTACCAGTATTACTAAGAAGCTTTGAGAGTTCTCGTAAGCATATAGTATTTTTGCTTCTTTATCTATGTATGTAATGTATGTACTGATTTTGTATGACACTAATACTAAATTTTTGAGTCAATTTGCGCTGGCACAATACATAAGAATGTATATTTGCGCAACTGAGAAGACTACTTTATCTTACATAAGTATTATTTCTTTGTGGCATTTATGTGATTTTTTTGTTTAACTAATATTGACCAAATCTACATAACTATTGGAGTTTGATGGTAAGAAAGGAGATAACATCAACAAGCTCGATAGGATTTGATCCAGAGAAGCTTCTTATGAGTTTTATCGTAATTTGTAATCATTTGAATGCCAAACAAAACATAAAAAATTTATTTGGCTGAGTACAAGACATAAAATAAAGACCAATAAAATCAAAGCCTTAAATAAATGAAAAATTAAAAAAATAGAAAAAATAAGGGAAAGTGAAATAGAAATCAAAGTTAAAAAGAAACCTCTGTTAGACAGGTCTCGACATATATGGAGAATGAAAGGAAGTGAAGTCGTAATTTGAAGATGTCGAAGCGAAGTAGCTTACATTTCGGTACAGTAACGTCAGATTTCCTGTAAGCATTGTCTTGGGAAACCACTGCAGCAGTAAGGGGCAAGGGGAGAAGGTGTGATATAGTGATAATAGTTCAGGACTCACATGTTTAAGAGATTTGCTAGCAGAAAGGAACAGGAATTTTGTAGCAGCTGATATTCAGTAAGCTGAGTGAAGGTTGAGAAAGTTCGCTAGCTGTAAACGACCAGAGGAGGGAGTGAGACAGGGTTGTAGCCTATATCTGCTGTTATTCAATCTGTACATTGAGCAAGCAGTAAAGGAAACCAAAGAAAAATTTGGAGTATGAATTAAGATTAAGGGAGAATAAATAAAAAATTTGAGGTTTGCTGATGACGTAATTCTGTGAGAGAAAGCAAAGGACTTGGAAGAGCACTTGAACGGATTGGACAGTGTCTTAGAAGAAGGATATAAAATGAATATCAACAAAAGCAAAACAAGGATAATGGAATGTAGTCGAATTAAATCAGGTGATGCTGAGGGAATGAGGCACTTAAAGTGTTTTGCTATTTGTTCAGCAAACTGACTGATGACGGTAAAAGTAGAGATGATATAAAATGTACACTGGCAACAGTAATAAAAGCGTTTCTGAAGAAGAGAAATTTGTTGACATCGAATATAGAAATATATATTTAAGTCTTAGGAAGTCTTTTCTGAAGGTATTTCTCTGGAGTGTAGCCATGTACGTAAATGAAACATGTTCGATAAACAGTTTAGACATGAAGAGAACAGAAACTTTTGAAATGTGGCGCTCCAGAAGAACTTTGTAGATTAGTTGGATAGATCACGTAACTAATGAGGAGGCACTGAACTGAAATGGGGAGACAAGAAACTTGTGGCACGACTTGACTAAAAGAAGGAATCGGTTGGCAGGACACATTCTGAGACATGAAGGGATCACCAATTTAGTTCAAATGTGTGTGAATTCGTAAGGGGCCAAACTGCTGAGGTCGTCGGTCCCTAGACTTACACACTACTTAAACTAACTTATACTAGGAACAACACACACCCGTACCCGAGGGAGCACTCGAACCTCCGGCGGGAGAGGCCGCGCAATCCGTCACATTGCATCTCAAACCGCGTGGCACCAATTTAGTACTGGAGGGAAGTGTGGGGAGGTAAAAATCGTGGAGGGAGACCGAGAGATGAATACAGGAAGCACACTAAGAAGGATGTAGATTGCAGTAGTTGCTAGGAGGTGAAGAGGCTTCGACAGGATGGATTAGTGTGGAGGGCTGCAACAAACCAGTCTCTGGACTGAAGACAACAACAGCAACAACAAGGCCAGCAAGTGGCAGTCACTCTCGCCAATAGCGTGGGATTTTGAAACTTCCTGGCAGTTGGAAACTGTGTGCCGGACCGAGACTCGAACTCGGGATCTTCGCCTTTCGCGGGCAATTGCTCAACTGGGCGGGAGTCGTGCTTCGGTAGCTCAGTTGGTAGAGCAATTGCCCGCGAAAGGCAAAGGTCCTGAGTTCGAGTCTCGGTCCGGCACACAGTTTTAATCTGCCAGGAAGTTTCATATCAGCGCACACTCCGCTGCAGAGTGAAAATCTCATTCTAGCGTGGGATTTTGTCCTGGGACGTCACATTCCTGGCGCCTGCAATTGGTTCAGTATAAACAACATTTCCAGTTGCTGTGATGAATGGTAGCTGGCTCAAAATGTAGAAAAATGTTAAGTTAATGCGGCTGAGTATGGAAAACATACCCATAATGTTCGGATACAGCATTAGTACTGTACCGCTTGACACAGTCACGTCGCTCAAATATCTGAGCGTAACGTTGCAAGGCGATATGAAATGAAACGACCACGTGACACTTTCGTAGGGAAGACGAAAGGTCGATTTCGGTTTATTTACAGAGTTTTAGGGAAGATGTGGTTCATCCGTAAAGGAGATCTCATATAGGAAGCTAGTGCGACCCATTATTCAGTACTGTTTGAGCGCTTGGGATCTGCACCAGTTCGGATTAAAGGAAGACCCGATGCAATTCAGAGGCGGGCTGCTAGATTTGTTAACGGTAGGCTCGAACAACACACAGGTATTACGGAAATGGTTCGGGAACTCAAATGGGACTCCCTGGGGGGACGGCGACGTTTTTTGTTGAGGAAAACTGTTGAGAAAATTTCGATAACCGGCATTTGAAGCTGATTACTGAACGGTCCTACTGCCGCTAGGATTCGTTTCGCTTAACGACCACGAAGATAAGATTCGAGAAATTAGGGCTCATACGGGGGAATGTAGTTTTGCCTCGCTGTGTGTGCTAGTGGATCAGGGAAGGAAACGACCAGTGGTGGTACGTATGTAGATGTAGATCTGGTATAAAGCGGAGGATGCCTTGTAACAGTTCCCCATCGGAATGGATGGTCAGGTTTCAAGACGCCATTTGAGAAGTGCGAAAGGATCTCCAGTTTTGTGCAAGAGCCCAAGAAACAAATGTTCGCTTGACCGTTACTCGTGCAAGTAAGTAAAAACGATATTTATTTCTGACGTGCAAGAACGGCAGGTCGGACGCTATCCACATACAATTCATTCATAAGCATAATTTTTTGTTAAAAAAGGAACATTATGATTGAGCATATAATATAAGACTAGAAATGAATTCATTTCAATATTTGACAAACTGCCTATTGGCTTCTGTCTCGGGTTCTTCGGCCGACGTTCATCTAATGATTTTTCTGACGTTTCGCCATCACGAGTGGCTGGCATTGTCAAAGCTTCATCCTCCATTGCCGGTGGTGAACTGGAGGCGAGCTCGCGGCCGCAGGCTATATGTACCTGGCGCGCCAACGTCCGAGGGCTTCTCCGCGATCATTTCCGGTGCGGTTCTCCTCTTGCTACCTGCGACGGTCGTTCGCTGCAGTACGGGAAGCCAGGATCCGTTTACCTTAAGACTTTCCTCTTTCTTGTTGAAACTGTTCGCGTGTTTTTGTTTTTGTATTGAAAGAGGAAAGTCTTAAGGTAAACGGGTCCTGGCTTCCTGTACTGCAGCGAACGACCGTCGCAGGTAGCAAGAGGAGAACCGCACCGGAAATGACCGCGGAGAAGCCCTCGGACGTTGGCGCGCCAGGTACATATAGTCTGCGGCCGCGAGCTCGGCTCCAGTTCACCACCGGCAATGGAGGGTGAAGCTTTGACAATGCCAGCCACTCGTGCTGGCGAAACGTCAGAAAAATCATTAGATGAACGTCGGCCGAAGAACCCGAGACAGAAGCCAATAGGCAGTTTGTCAACAAGTGGCCACGAAAGCCTTATCAATTTTGTATTTCAATATTTATTCAATATGAATAATACAAATACTAGTCTCATTCTTTGAATTGTAGTTTTCGAGCCTTATACTAACTGAATACAACGGTCATTACTCTGAAAGATATTTACTTCAGTGTACCTAAATTTAAAGAATTTAGACAAAGTGTTTTCATGAGGCAGTTCCGAGACAAAGTTCCAAAGTTTTTCAGACAACAATAAATACATATTTGATTCAGAAGCTTCCATTGCATCTCCAAAAGATATCGTTACTGTCACCAGGTCAGAAGATGTGTACTAGGTGCTAGACCAGACCTAGATTGAAGAAAGGCAACTACTCGAAAGGAATAATAATGATCGCAGGAGCAGAGTTGTGGGCAGTTTAACAGAGAATACAGAAGTGCCTGCAAATTGAATCGTCAGTTTATGAATTTTGGACCACTGCATGAGGATGAGTGTCGATGTTATCAAGATGAAGAATGACAACATTTCAGAGAAGACAAGTATGGGAGGAATGAATGAAGGCAGGAACGAGACACATCGATGGCACAAAAGAATGATGATTATGTCAGGGCTAGTTGAAAATTTAAAGCGGATTTAAATTCTTATGAGGTTTGATCTCAAACTTCTGTGGAAAATGTGTGGCACATAAGAAAAATGACTAACATTTTTTATTTTTAAAACAAATATCAGACAAAAAATGGAGTTATTTCAAGAAGTAAAGAAGATTGCCACCTATACATTAATACTGATAACTGTCACACAAATTGTGACGTGGAGATCAATGCAGTATTGGAAGGCGCCGATGAGACCAACTCTATTATCACAACATTAAATGAGCGTCGCAGAGACTCGGAGGTTGTGTCAAGGATAAGGAAGGAAATCGGCCGTGCCATTTCACAGGAATCATCCCGGTATTTGCCTGGAGCGATTTTAGAGAAATTATGGTAAACCTAAGTCTGGATGGTCGGATGCGGGTTTGAACCACCGTCCTCCCAAATGCGAGTCCAGTGTGCTACCCACGGTACCACCTCGTTCAGTATGACCAGTTGAGTGAAATTACGAAGTTACCAGTGTTCCTGTGAACAGTGTTACAATTTCGAGTCCAGGTGACAACAGAAGCAAATCAATTAGCCGACTGATCCAGTTACAATTTTAACTTCCAGACAGGGAATATGTAACATAGTCCTTTCTGTTTTAGACATCAGCTGACTTTCAAAAAAACAAGAAAGATTTACTTTTGATGAAAATAGCTTGTGTTCTGGCAATGGCTGAGCTCGAAGATTATGTAAACTGTACTGAAGATGTTGATACAAATAAACACACTCAGACCTCCTGGTTAAGCCATTTGAAGTTGATGACGCCAGAATAGTTTGCTTGGGCAGTGTATTAAGTGTAATTGTATCGTGTAAATAACTGTAATTACTGTTTCCATAGTGTAGTGTCATTACTCAGTCATTGTATGATGATGTCCGCCCCAATAGCTGTGGTCAGCGCGGCTGTCTGTCACGCCAAGGAGCCCGGGTTCGATTCCCGGCTGTGTCGGAGATTTTTCTCCGCTCAGGGACTTGGTATTGTGTTGTCCTCATTATCATTTCATCATCAGTGGAAGGCACTTCCCTAGATGCTCGTGCGGTGGACCTCTCTGACGAGGCTTCCCCCGTGACAAGACCTGCCGTAAAGCAGAACACATAGTTTTTTTTTGTCTGATGGTTATGAGAGAAGCGAGAGGCTGAGACCCTAAGCCAGCACATAGCATACTCCTCTGCAGTATCTGCAAGGGTCTCTGTGATTACCATCGCATGTGACAGACAAGTCACTGTCAAGTATATCACAAGCTTTTACTCCAGAAGTCATTGAGAGGATATTTGGAATTTAACCCAGAACTTAAAACACAGAGCCTAGTAATCATAAACTGTACAACATCACACTTCTTCCGCTTGCTAGTATTGACTACGTAAATATTTTCACCAACAGCACTCGAACTGGCTATAAAAGAACACATCAAAATCATCAAAGCACAACGAATACCGCACTGAAGTGAACTCAGAAAGTTTCAAACCAACTTTCAAAGATCAATAGTATACCGGGTGATCAAAAAGTCAGTATAAATTTGAAAACTGAATAAATCACGGAATAATGTAGATATAGAGGTACAAATTGACACACATGCTTGGAATGACATGGGGTTTTATTAGAACCAAAAAAATACAAATGTTCAAAAAATGCCCGACAGACGGCGCTTCATCTGATCAGAATAACAATGATTAGCATAACAAAGCAAGACAAAGCAAAGATGATGTTCTTTACAGGAAATGCTCAATATGTGCACCATCATTCCTCAACAATAGCTGTAGTCGAGGAAAAACGTTGTGAACATCACTGTAAAGCAAGTCCGGAGCTATGGTGAGGCATTGGCGTCGGATGTTGTCTTTCAGCATCCCTAGAGATGTCGGTCGATCACGATACACTTGCGACTTCAGGTAACCCCAAAGCCAATAATCGCACGGACTGAGGTCTGGGGACCTGGGAGGCCAAGCATGACGAAAGTGGCGGCTGAGCACACGATCATCACCAAACGACGCGCGCAAGAGATCTTTCACGCGTCTAGCAATATGGGGTGGAGCGCCATCCTGCATAAACATCGTACGTTACAGCAAGTGTTTATCAGCCAGGCTGCGGATGATGCGATTCTGTAACATATCGGCGTACTTCTCACCCGTCACGGTAGCAGTTACAAAACCAGAATCACGCATTTACTCGAAGAAAAAAGGCCCGATAACGGTAGATGTGGTAAATCCAACCCATACCGTGACTTTCTCGTCGTGCAATGGAGTTTCCACGAAAGTGCTAGGATTTTCGGTAGCCCAAATTCTGCAGTTGTGGGCGTTGACAGACCCTCGGAGCGTGAAATGAGCTTCGTCGGTCCACAACACGTTACTCAACCAATCGTCATCTTCTGCCATCTTTTGAAACGCTCACACCGCAAATGCCCTCTGCTTCACTATATCGCCAGGTAACAGTTCATGATGCCGATGGATTTTGTACGGATAGCATCGGAGGGTACGCCTAGGTGCCAACCAAACAGTAGTGTATGGAATGCAGTTGCGACGTGCGACTGCACGAGCGCTGACTTCCCCGTGCATAGACGAACCCGCTACAGTCTCCATTTCTTCCTGAACTGTCTCAGCAGCATTACGCCTTGTGCTCGGTCGGCCACTACAGGGTCTATCGTCTAAACAACCCGTGGCTTCGAACTTCGAAATCATTCTCGCCACATCTGCATTTGTCAAGGACCTTTGCCCGTTCGAATCGCCTTCCTATGGCGATAGGATCGTGACGCTGAACTAGCACAATCCCCATTCTGATAATACAGCTTCACTAAAAGCGTCTTTTCAGGTAACGTCAACATGCTGCGACTGCTGGCGCATCTGATTCTCTCTCTCTTTTTTTTTTTTTTTTACTTTATTGTGATTTTTATCACCTTACACAAGGCGGGCTGGCAGCAGCTGAGTACGCCGCTCTTCAGCCTTGAGGCTTACAATAAGTAATACATAGAGGGGGCACAGAGAATACAATCAAAACGGCGGGCAAAACAATGTAGACACTAAAAAACAAAAAACACGGAGCCGTTCACGCTGGACGAGAAAACATCACTGACACTAGTTGACACGGCGCACAAAACATGGATGACGGCGACGGTACACGTGAACAGTGGCGGCGTGACGGCGAACATACACTAAACACAAACGAGGTTCTCTCTCTCATTACAGCTTCTTTTATACACTATTGTCATGCGCAGTCACTGACGTTTTGCTGTCCAGCGCCATCTGTCGGACATTTTGTGGACTTTTTTTTTTTTTTTTGTTCTAGTAAAACCGAATGTCATTCCAAGCAAGTGTGTCAATTTTTACCTCTCTATCTACATTATTTCGTGGTTTATTAAGTTTTCAAATTTATACTGACTTTTTGATCACCTGATATATGAAGTCGGATAAAGTAGCACTGTAAATATGAGTTTATGATTACTATGCATGGAGAAAGAAGGTAAGATAATTTATGTGAAAGTCAAGTTGGTGATAGTGAAGACGGTGTTGCATGCAAAAGTGTGATTGAGGTATTAAAAGGGAACACAAGTTCTAGTTAAAGGCTGGGTTCGTGCGCCATTCTGATGCAGGCAACGTCTATACTACCACTAAATCACAGCGCAGTGGAGGTCGACACGAAAAGTATGATACAGAACAACTCACCTGGTACGACGGAGGGGTCGCTGCGACCGGTGTAGGCATACTGGTAGTAAAAGACGGGCTGCTCCATAGCAGTGCTCAGGATGTGCACAGTCGTGTCGCAGGGCTCACCGTTGTTCAGGTCCGTAGTCATCTGTACAAGCATAAGACTTGTTTTTTTTCTTCTTTATTGTTATTTTTAGCACCTTACACAAGGCGGGCTGTCAGCAGCAGAGTACGCCGCTCTTCAGCCTTGAGTTTTACAATAGTAAGACATAGAGGGGGCACAGAGAATACTAACAAAACGGCTGGCAAAACAATGTAGACACTAAAAAACAAAAAAAACATGGATCCGTTCACACTAATGGACACGGCGCACAGAACATGGATGATGGCGACGGTACACGTGAACGGTGGCGGCGTAATGGCGAACAAACACTAAACACAAACGAAGGCACACACACAATACACTGATGGCGATGACCTCCGGCGCGCGAATGTTCACTGTGCGTGTACGAGTCCGGGGACCTGCCAAGAGAGGAGGAGGAGAAAGGGGAGTGGGAGAGCGAGAAAGGAGAGCAGAGATGCCACGGGCAGGGGAGGTAGGGGGAGGGAGGAAGGGGGAAGGGGAGCCCGGGGGTAGAGGGGTGGAGGGAGGGGACGGGGGAAAAGGAAAGAGAAGGGAAGGGAAGAGAAAGGAGGGAGGGTGCCGAAGGGAAAGGACACAGGAAGTGGGGGGAGGATCAAAGTTGGTAGGAGGGGTAGATGGAGGGGAGGAGGACATCATCAGGGAGGGGGAGCTGGCGGAAGCCACCTTGGGAGAGGGTGGAGAGATGGAGACCGGGTGGGACGTGGGAATACAGGCGCGGCAGCGGGCAGGGGTGGGAGAGGATCGGGGAGACGAGCGGGTGAGGAGGATCGAGTTTACGGGAGGTGTACAGGATCCGTATCCTTTCAAGGAAAAGGAGGAGGTGGGGGAAGGGGATGAGATCGTACAGGACCCGCGTGGGGGAGGGGAGACGGATGCGATAGGTGAGGCGGAGAGCATGACGTTCAAGGATTTGGAGGGATTTATAAAAGGTAGGGGGAGCGGAGATCCAAGCTGGATGGGCCTAACAAAGGATAGGGCGGATGAGGGATTTATAGGTGTGGAGGATGGTGGAGGGGTCCAGACCCCATGTACGGCCGGAGAGGAGCTTGAGGAGACTGAGTCGGGAGCGTGCCTTGGCTTGGATTGTCCGGAGGTGGGGAGTCTAGGAGAGGCGACAGTCGAGGGTGACGCCAAGGTACCTAAGGGTGGGGGCGAGGGCGATAGGACGGCCATAGATGGTGAGATAGAAATCAAGGAGGCGGAAGGAAGGGGTGGTTTTGCCTACAATGATCGCCTGGGTTTTGGAGGGATTGACCTTGAGCTACCACTGGTTGCACCAAGCGGTGAACCAGTCAAGATGGGATTGGAGAAGGTGTTGGGAGCGCTGCAGGGTGGGGGCAAGGGCAAGGAAGGCGGTGTCATCGGCAAACTGGTGAAGGTGGACATAAGACTTGCATATAATCCGGCTTTAAATGCTATGTACTCCAGTTTATTTACACCTACTGTGCCAATAATACGGCATTTATTACAAAAGTTGTAGTCTATAACTGTAAACAGTCTCCATTTTGACTCATTTTGGTTTCTTCTTACTATACAGTGTGGTCCATTGACAGTGACCGGGCCAAATATCTCACGAAATAAGCATCAAACGAAAAAACTACAAAGAACGAAACTCGTCTAGCTTGAAGGGGGAAACCAGATGGCGCTATGGTTGGCCTGCTAGATGGCGCTGCCATAGGTCAAATGGATATCAACTGCGTTTTTTAAAACAGGAACTCCCCTTTTTATTACATATTCGTGTAGTACGTAAAGAAATATGAATGTTTTAGTTGGTCCACTTTTTTCGCTTTGTCACAGATGGCGCTGTAATAGTCACAAACGTGTAAGTACGTGGTATCACATAACATTCCGCCAGTGTGGACGGCATTTGCTTCGTGATACATTACCCGTGTTCAAAAAATGTTCAAATGTGTGTGAAATCTTATGGGACTTAATTCAAAAATGGTTCAAATGGCTCTGAGCACTATGGGACTTAATATCTGAGGTCATCAGTCCCCTAGAACTTAGAACTACTTAAACCTAACTAACCTAAGGACATCACACACATCCATGCCCGAGGCAGGATTCGAACCTGCGACCGTAGCGGTCGCGCGGTTCCAGACTGTAGCGCCTAGAACCGCTCGGCCACACCGGCCGGCTATGGGACTTAATTGTTAAGGTCATCAGTCCCTAAGCTTCCACACAACTTAACCTAAATTATCCTAAGTACAAACACGCACACCGATGCCCGAGGGAGGACTCGAACCTCCGCCGGGACCAGCCGCACAGTCCATGACTGCAGCGCCCTAACCGCTCGGCTAATACCGCGCGGCATTACCCGTGCTAAAATGGACCGTTTACCAATTGCGGAAAAGGTCGATATCGTATTGATGTATGGCTATTGTGATAAAAAGTGCCCAACAGGCGTGTGCTATGTATGCTGCTCGGTATCCTCGACGACATCATCCAAGTGTCCGGACCGTTCGCCGGATAGTTACCTTATTTAAGGAAACAGGAAGTGTTCAGCCACACGTGAAACGTCAACCAGGACCTGCGGCAAATGATGATGCCCAGGTAGGTGTTTTAGCTGCTGTCGCGGCTAATCCGCAGCAGACAAATTGCGCGAGAATCAGGAATCTCAAAAACATCGGTGTTGAGAATGCTAAATCAACATCGATTGCACCCGTACCATATTTCTATGCACCAGGAATTGCATGGCGACGACTTTGAACGTCGTGTACAGTTCTGCCACTGGGCACAAGAGAAATTACGGGACGATGACAATTTTTTGCACACGTTCTATTTAGCGACGAAGCGTCATTCACCAATAGCGGCAACGTAAACCAGCATAATATGCACTATTGGGCAACGGAAAATCCACGATGGCTGCGACAAGTGGAACATCAGCGACCTTGGCGGGTTAATGTATGGTGCGGCATTATGGGAGGAAGGATAATTGGCCGCCATTTTATCGATGGCAATCTAAATGGTGCAATGTATGCTGATTTCCTACGTAATGTTCTACCGATGTTACTACAAGATGTTTCACTGCATGACAGAATGGCGATGTACTTCCAACATCATGGATGTCCGGCACATAGTTCGCGTGCGGTTGAAGCGGTATTGAATAGCATATTTCATGACAGGCGGATTGGTCGTCGAAGCACCATACCATGGCCCGCACGTTCACCAGATCTGACGTCCCCGGATTTATTTCTGTGGGGGAAGCTGAAGGATATTTGCTATCGTAATCCACCGACAACACCTGGAGTCCGCAGCTCGTGGTCGTGCGGTAGCGTTCTCGCTTCCCACTCCTGGGTTCGATTCCCGACGGGGTCGGGGATTTTCTCTGACTCGTGATGACTGGGTGTTGTGTGATGTCCTTAGGTTAGTTAGGTTTAGGTAGTTCTAAGTTCTAGGGGACTGATGACCATAGATGTTACGTCCCATAGCGCTCAGAGCCATTTTTTTGACAACACCTGACAACATGCGTCCGCGAATTGTCAATGTATGTGCGAACATTACGGAAGGCGAACTACTCGCTGTTGAGAGGAATGTCGTTATATACTTATTGCCAAATGCATTGAGGTTGATGGACATCATTTTGAGCATGTATTGCATTAATGTGGTATTTATAGGTAATCACGCTGTAACAGCATGCGTTCTCAGGAATGATAAGTTCACAAAGGTACATGTATCACATTGGAACAACCAAACTAAAATGTTCAGACATACCTACGTTCTGTATTTTAATTTAAAAAGCCTACTTGTTACCAACTGTTCGTCTAAAATTGTGAGCCATATGTTTTTGGCTATTACAGTGCCATCTATCACAAGGCGAAAAAAGTGGCCCAACTAAAACATTCATATTTCTTTACGTACTACACGAATATGTAATAAAAATGGGGGTTCCTATTTTTAAAAAAAATCTGTTGATATCCGTTTGACCTATGGCAGCACCATCTAGAGGGCCAACCATAGCGCCATCTGGTTTCCCCCTTCAAGCTAGACAAGTTTCGTTCTTTGCAGTTTTTTCGTTTGATGCTTATTTCGTGAGATATTTAGCCCGGTGACGATCAATGGACCACCCTGTATAGTGCACCAAACGTGATACCGTAAGTAATATACAGTTAGTGTTATAATATGTTATATGAACTTATTAACAACTTTCCAACTATATAAAACTAATAAGAACTAGAAAAAGTTTATAAATTTATGTACTCGTGTAGTCCGTTACCTCGTGCTAGCTTTCCTAGTTTATGCACTTGGCGCAGCTTGCGTGTCAGATCTCTTGACTGTAATTGTCATGGTACAGTTGTCACTGATTAACGCATGCGCAGTGTACTGCAGTGTTTGTTATTATTGGTTATGAAGTTAGGAGGTAGATGGTGAAACATAGTGCCAGCACATAACGTACTCCCCTCCAGTAGCACCAGCAGTGCTGCCAGTCTTAACGAACGTATGTGACGGACGGATAATGGCAAAAAAGCATCAGCCGCCACCTTCACCTACATTTGTACTCCGATAGCCACAAAACGGTGTGTGGCAGAGGAAGAGTACATGTTAAGCCAGAATCATCACCCACCCCTCTCCCTTACAGTCAGTTCACGGATGGTGCACGAGAAGAAATACGAGGTGCGGCTAGAAAAAAACCGGACTGATGCTGGAAAAAACATTTATTTACAATTATTTACAATTTAATGTTATCTCCTTCAATGTACTCTCCTCCTCGGTCTCTACACCGCTCCATACGAATTTTCCAGTGTTCATAGCAATGCTGCAGATCATTTTCGGTAAGTCCATACATTACTTCCGTCGCTTTATCTTTTACTCCTTCAACAGTCTCAAATCTAGTTCCTTTCAAAGCTGACTTGACTTTAGGGAAAAGAAAAAAGTCACAGGGGGCCAAATCAGGTGAGTAGGGTGGATGATCTAAGATGGGAATGTTGTGTTTTGCCAAAAACGTCTTTACTGACTACGCACTGTGAGCTGAGGCATTGTCTTGGTGAAGGATCCATGACTTTTTTCTCCACAAATCGTTCCGTTTTCTCCGTACTCGCTCACGTAGGGTAGCCAGGACGCTAATGTAGTAATGCTGATTCACTGTTTGTCCCTCTGGTACCCAATCAATGTGCACAATCCCTTTGATGTTAAAAAAAACAATCATCATTGCCTTGAATTTCGATTTTGAAATTCGTGCTTTTTTTTTTGTCGTAGAGAACCAGGAGTTTTCCAATGCATCGATTGGCGTTTAGTTTCGGGATCGTAAGTAAAAAAACCACGATTCATCGCAAGTAATAACATTTTGTAAGAAGGTGGGATCACTTTCAATGTTTTCCAGGATGTCAGAACAAATCATTCTTCGGCGTTCCTTCTGTTCAATTGTGAGACACTTTGGAACCATTTTTGAACACACTTTGTTCATGTTGAAACTTTCATGAAGAATCTGCCTAACACTTTCCTTGTCAACTCCTGTTAACTCAGACACTGCTCTGATTGTTAAACGGCGATCTTGTCGAACAAGTTTACCGATTTTTTCAATGTTTGCATCAGTTTTTGCTGACAATGGTCTGCCAGTGCGAGTGTCATCACTGGTGTCTTCGCGGCCATCTTGAAATCGTTTAAACCACTCAAACACTTGTGTTCGCGATAAACAATCATCGCCGTACACTTGTTGTAACATTACAAACGTTTCACTTGCAGATTTTCCTAGTTTGAAACAAAATTTGATGTTAACACGCTGTTCTTTCTGCATACTCAACATTTTCCGACGCACAGACAAAACGTCAACTACTTAAAACAGACGCCACGGGCAGACTGAGTGCAGGAGGCAGATGAAACACGAGCAGTAGGCGGAGCGAGAGTCACGTGACAGGCCACGCGACTTTCAGCCTTATTGCATTCGTTTTATTGTTTCACCAGTACTAGTCCGGTTTTTTTCTAGCCACACCTCGTATGATCGGTACCCCACTGTATTCGCCCGAATTTGTCTGCTTTTGCCTTCGTGGGCATTACGGGAGTTACAGCTTGGCGAAAGCAATGTGCGTCTAGGCTCCTTTTAAAACATGGGTCTTCGGATTTTGAGAGTAAAAGTAAACTCTGCCCGAAACAGGCCATGAAGGCCCAAAGGTACCGACCGGCCGCCGTGTCATCCTCATCCCACAGGCGTCACTGGATGCGGAGATGAAGGGGTCTGTGGCCAGCACATCAATCCTGGTCGTATGTCAATTTACGAGACCGGAGCCGCTACTTGTCAATCAAGTAGCTCCTCAGTTTGCCTCACAAGGGCTGAGTGCACCCCGCTCGCCGACAGCGCTCAGCAGACCGGATGGTCACCCATCCAAGTGCTATCCCAGCCCGACTGCGCTTAACTTCTGTGGACTGACGGGAATCGGTGCTACCACTGCGCAAGCCCGTTGGCATTTTGATAGTAAGGCTCCATACAATCATTAGTCATATTGACTCTAGCGAAGCAAGCCGTTATTCTTGTAATGTATCACACTGGGGTTCGAGGAGCAACTCGAAGCTCTCGAGTTCAATAAACAATCTGCTCACGAAGCAAGCAGCTCTTCTTTGAACTTTCTATTTCGATAATCTAACCTCTTACGGGACCCGTAAAGACAAGCAGAACTCGACACTTTGTCCAATGAAGGTTTTGTAAACTATCGCCTCTGTCGGTGAAGTACAATCTACAAACGACGTCTTCCGTGCAAAAATTACACTTCTTCGGAATTCTTACGATAAATCCTAGTCTTCTTCATATTGGGTTTCATAAGTTCCCGTTGTGCACCGACCGTTTCAGGAAGGAAGGACATGATCAGTCGTGAACAATCTGAATTTTATTGAAGATCG
Organism: Schistocerca cancellata; assembly: GCF_023864275.1. Taxonomy (NCBI): domain Eukaryota; kingdom Metazoa; phylum Arthropoda; class Insecta; order Orthoptera; family Acrididae; genus Schistocerca; species Schistocerca cancellata. Next base: position 1,257,567,229 of record NC_064626.1, read on the forward strand.
ATTTCAACTATAGAATAAAAATGTTCAAATGTGTGTGAAATCTTATGGGACGACTGGTGACCATAGCTGTTAAGTCCTATAGTGCTCAGAGCCATTCTCATGGGAGTTAACTGCTAAGGTCATCAGTCCCTAAGCTTACACACTACGTGTCAGTAAGGAGTGCATACTTATGGCATACCATGCCTTTTTTCATACTCATCTGCATTATGGAATACTTCTTTGGGGAAACTCTGCTCGGGCAAAAGATGTTTTCCTCTGGCAGAAGAAAGCCATTAGATGTATTTTTGGTGTGAGCAATTTTAACTTCTTGCAGACAGTACTTCATTGAGCACAAAATTCTTACAGTTCCCGGTCTATGCATACTTAAAGCACTTATGCATGCCAAAGAGAATACCCACATGTATGAATGCAGGTCACATGTGCACTCATATGAAACCAGAAATAGGAACTTATTAGACATTCCTTGGACACGTCAGAGTAAAATCCAAAATAATTTTTTACATGCTGGCAAAACATTTTACAACAATACATCACATAGAATGAGGGAATTGCATGAGAATAGATTTAAAATGGTGGTAGAGACATGGCTGAAAGAGAAAGCATTCTATAGCATAAGTGAATTCCTACATAATGAAAAAATGATTCTCTATTATTGTAAATGTGATTGTGATCAAAGAAACTGTAATTTATGTCATACAACCATACTGACCTTTTGTATCATCATATACCATATGTTAACTTTTGTGTAATCATTTGTACCACAATCTCTATAACTATGTTACTACTGACCTTATGTATAATCATTTGTATAATCATCTGACAATGCCTATACAAGACAACAGTTGTCTACAGGCAAATAAATATGGAATATGGAATAACCTAAATTATCCTAAAGACAAACACACCCACCCACGCCCGAGGGAGGACTCGAACTATAGAACAGTCATCATAAGTGCATAAACCACTTAGTGTGGACACATTGACATAAAGTTCAGGTGCAGGTAGACCTTAATTTGAATACAGAAATACATATAGCAGTCATAACAAAAGACAGAACTAGTGGAACCGAAGTTGTCCAAATCTAATATAAAGCGTTTGTACTAGACTCCGACCACTGTTTTATGTTAAGATATCGACCACTTTGGTCCCAATAGCTGTATATTTTGTAATGATTGCAATGTGTATTTCTGTATTCAAACTGTGTTCTACACGCGCTTGAGCATTACGTCGATGTGACCACATTAGGTGTTTTATGCACTGATGATGACTATTTTGTGGCTGAAATCGATCTGCAGTAAAATTCAGGTTCTTCACGAGTGATCGCTGCCCTTCCTTCCTGGAAATCTCAGTCCAACATCTGCCTTTCTCGGATCTGTTTGAGTGTTCCAGCTTGCCAGATATTCCTAGATATTTGGTGTTTGTGGATGATTCCAGTGATCGACTGGCGATCGTATAGCCAAGCAGTATGGGACCTTTTCGTTTCTTTGCGCGCATTACGTTACAGGTATTTAGCTGGAGGTCGGATGCCAGTCTTTACATCAAAACCCCTCACTCAATATGTCGCTGTGGAATGGTCTTCAAATTAATCATAGGCACTGCTCCAAAGTACTTTGAAAGGAATTTTACGTCAAAACCACTGCTCTCTTTGCTAGCTAAATACTGATGAAGAAGACGTTGTCACCAATCGGTTTCAAGCCGGCTAACTCATTGTCAAGCGCAAGAGCATATAAAGTCTCAGTAACGGGAAAAATGATTGTTATATTCAATTTATTTAGACAGTAGTATTGTGTTCTCTTTCCCTTATTTTCTCTCTGAGAGGTAGCTGTGTTTCAATTACGAAGCTGAAAACTCAATCAAGCGCTCTCTATTGACCGAAAACGTCCATTAGTTGTTAGGTGTTGTTCTGGTCTTCAGTCCAAAGACTGTTTTGATGCAGTTGTCCACGCTAGTCTACTCTGAGCTAGCCTCTTCATCTCTGTGTCACAAGTGCAAGTAACATCCTGTTGAACCTTCTTTCCACACTACAGTTTGGAAAAAGTTAAACGTCAAAACTGAGAGACGTTATCACAATGAAATTAATTCCACCGATCAGGGACAAGACACTACACAAATGATTAGCATTACAGACCTGTATATTCACTGGAACTGTGGAAATTCAGTACTGAGTAGCGCCAGCACGTGCTCCAATCAGAGCCACTAGACATCATGGCGTCCCTGCATGTCAGCAAGGGGCTGTTCAAGCTGCTGGAGGCTCTGCAATGGTGTGGGGCGTGTGCAGTTGGAGGGATATGGCACCCCTCATACGTCTAGATACGACTCTGACAGGTGACACGTACGTAAGCATCCTGTCTGATCACTTGCATCCATTCATGTCTATTGTGCACTCCGACAGACTTGGGGAATTCCAGCAGGACAATGTGACACCCCACACGTCCAGAATTGCTACAGAGTGGCTCCAGGAACACTCTTCTGAGTTTAAACACTTCCGTTCGCCACCAAACTCCCCAGACATGAATATCATTCAGCATATCTTGGACGCCGTGCAACGTGCTGTTCAGAAGAGATTTCCACCCAGTCGTAATCTTAACGGATTTATGGACAGCCCTGCAGGATTCATAGTGTCCGTTCCCTCCAGCACTACTTTAGACATTAGTCGAGGCCATGCCACGTCTTGTTGCTGCACTTCTGCGTGCTTGCGTGGGCCATACACGATATTATCAGTTTCTTTGGCTCTTCATTGCAGTTAAGAAAATGGTCACACGGACTATAAGGCGGAAGGGTACGATAAAGATGCGGGATGCGTTTTTATGTCAGGAGCTCTATAACAGCGTTACTAACATGAAACCTGTAATTGTCGTGATGAAGCTTCCATCGCCCTATGAGGTTCCTTCATGTTTTGGAAATGCGATCCTTCAGCACACACTTCGGGACGTTGTTACAGTAATCTGCAGTGACTGCTTGACCACAGCCTTATTGGCCGACTTCTGCACTCGTGCTCTTTGTGGTGGGGGTTGACATGTTGCACCCATTCTATGGTTATCTGCTTCATCTTTGGGTCATAACAGTACAACCACGTTTCATCAACAGTGATGATGAAACTTCCTGGCAGATTAAAACTGTGTGCCGGACCGAGACTCGAACTCAGGACCTTTTCCTTCCGCGGGCAAGTGCTCTACCAACTGAGCTACCCAAGCACGACTCACGCCCCGTCCTCAAAACCTTACTTCTGCCAGTATCTCGTCTCCTACCTTCCAAACTTTACAGAAGCTCTCCTGCGAAACTTGCAGAGCTAGCACTCCTGAAAGAAAGGACATTGCGGAGACATGGCTTAGCCACAACCTGGGGGATGTTTCCAGAATGAGATTTTCACTCTGCAGCGGAGTGTGCGCTGATATGAAACTCACAGTTTTAATCTGCCAGGAAGTTTCACATCAGCGCACACTCCGTTGCAGAGTGAAAATCTCATTCTGGAACAGTGATGATGTTTTGCCACGAAGCACCATCTTCATCACATTGCTTCCAATATAGGCAAAGATCGACGTGAGTCTGCGTTTGTTGTGGAGTAACTAGTCGCAGTAACCATCATGTGAACACCCTAGAGACATTTGCATATGTTCTTTTAAAACTGTGTGAGTGCTCCCATCTGATATCCATGAATGTGTGCAAGCTGTATCACAGTGAGACTTGAGTCATCACAAATAACATCATCTGTTGTGTTGATTGTTGTTTCTGTTGTGGCAAAAACAAGTGCACCCCTCTTCTCCCTGCAGTTCAGCGTTTTCCCGCCTTTTTTTGAAAGCATGATGGCAACAGAAACACGCTAGATGAGATACTGCAGAGTCCCCACAAGCATTCTTCAGATCGTCGTAAGTTTTGGTAGCATTTTTATTCAAGCGAACACAATGCTTTATTGCATAGCGCTGTTCACGAAAATCAGCCATGCAGATGTTTAGAGCATATCATAGAATACATCCACTCTGATAGGGTGCCAACACTCAACTTTCGACTGACAGAGCTATCGCTGTGAAATTTGCCGTGCCTAGCAATTAGTACGTAATTCAATGGCGCACGGACAGACCGGCGGAGGTAGGCACTTAAGGAAAGGAAAACGGTTCAGTGACAGTGCTTGCTGAAGATCCCTCGAATGCACTTTTACGTATCTTTTGGGGTACGTATGGACTTAGGTCTGTATAGGATTTCGTTAGATAGTTTTACGAATTTAAACGTTGAATTTGGTGAGATGCGAGTATCCAGGCTTCGACCAACCAAAATAAAGCAGGTTAATCCCTATTTGTGCGAAGTGCAACCACAGGGGTAATTATAAATTTTACACTTGCCCAATGACAGGAGATTATGCTTACGCAGGGCCAATTTAAGGCCCAAGAGACACAAGCCGCTGCTTGGGGCGCCAAGCGCAGGGGAGCCCCATAGGAGTCACAACTGGAAGATTTCTGTACAGAACGTATCAGAGTTTGTGAAGGGCGCTTCGGTGGCCGAGCGGAGAGGGCGCCAGAGGAACCACAACTGTTAACATTTCTATATAGGGCATATCACAATTTGTAGTGGGCACTTGGTGTGCCAAATGAAAAGGAGCGCCATAGTGCAACACTCGAATAGTCTGTATCACAACTAGCCGTGAAAATTGACACGGCTGAAAGTTTATGGCGGAAAGAAGAGGTATGGGAGCGCCAAATGATAAGTCGCTTGTGTGAAAAATGGTCTCGAACCCGCCTTGTGTTTATGTTCTGGAACTCGTCATACTAGAGCATTCTCAAATAGGTGAATGACCTGTATTACAATCTGTTTGATTAATATAATTGTTATTATCGTATGCATCAATTACAGTAATACACATTTAGCAAAACAAAGAAATATATATAAAAATGAACATGTGAAGTTATATATAGTACAGAAGTTTTAAAACGGCTCAGACTACACTCGGATGTTGATGGACTCGATCCAGCGGAGTGCCTCGTGGGATGCTTGATAGAGCTTCTCAAGGCCACCAGGGAAGCGTCTGATTGGACAGTCATTCACAATGTGGCTCATTGTTAGGGTGACACCACAGACACATACACTGTCACTTGAAAAGCCCCACTTGTGCGTGTTGTATTTGCACCTACCCTCTTCATTCCGATATCTGTTTAACCGCACCCACATCTCCCTTCGTTGGTGGAAGCCTGGAACTGGAACTGTTGGACTGTCTACAAGTTCGTGGTTTCGGGTTCGTGTAGCTTGCCACTCACGTTTCCACTCTGCGTCATGGTCGAATCCTGTGGATAGAATTTGGACTCCCATTTCATATGCTGGTGTTCTAGATTTGAGGCGTTTCCTGGGCAGTGATAGCGAATCGTCATGAAGAAGGATCGAGTTGTTTTCAGAAACTTGCTGACAGAGGTTGTAAAGAGCAGCCTTTCGACGGAGGTCTGTGGGACAGATGTTTCAAAGCACTGGTAGCCAGCAAGAAGGTGTAGACCGGACTGTACCACTAATTACTCTCATAACTAAGTTCAGTTGGACGTCTACTTTCGCTACGTGGGCGCTTCGGAGCCAAACTGGTGCACTGTATTCTGCTGCAGCGTATACCAGTGCAAGGGATGCTACTCGGAGGACTGATGTGGTTGCTCCCCATGTGCTGCCTGCCAGCTTTCTCACAAGGTTCACTCGTGTTTGTATCTTCTTGGCCAAGTTGGAAAGGTGTTTTTTGTATGTTAAAGTTCTGTCCAGAGTGACTCCCAAGTACACTCCTGGAAATGGAAAAAAGAACACATTGACACCGGTGTCTCAGACCCACCATACTTGCTCCGGACACTGCGAGAGGGCTGTACAAGCAATGATATCACGCACGGCACAGCGGACACACCAGGAACCGCGGTGTTGGCCGTCGAATGGCGCTAGCTGCGCAGCATTTGTGCACCGCCGCCGTCAGTGTCAGCCAGTTTGCCGTGGCATACGGAGCTCCATCGCAGTCTTTAACACTGGTAGCATGCCGCGACAGCGTGGACGTGAACCGTATGTGCAGTTGACGGACTTTGAGCGAGGGCGTATAGTGGGCATGCGGGAGGCCGGGTGGACGTACCGCCGAATTGCTCAACACGTGGGGCGTGAGGTCTCCACAGTACATCGATGTTGTCGCCAGTGGTCGGCGGAAGGTGCACGTGCCCGTCGACCTGGGACCGGACCGCAGCGACGCACGGATGCACGCCAAGACCGTAGGATCCTACGCAGTGCCGTAGGGGACCGCACCGCCACTTCCCAGCAAATTAGGGACACTGTTGCTCCTGGGGTATCGGCGAGGACCATTCGCAACCGTCTCCATGAAGCTGGGCTACGGTCCCGCACACCGTTAGGCCGTCTTCCGCTCACGCCCCAACATCGTGCAGCCCGCCTCCAGTGGTGTCGCGACAGGCGTGAATGGAGGGACGAATGGAGACGTGTCATCTTCAGCGATGAGAGTCGCTTCTGCCTTGGTGCCAATGATGGTCGTATGCGTGTTTGGCGCCGTGCAGGTGAGCGCCACAATCAGGACTGCATACGACCGAGGCACACAGGGCCAACACCCGGCATCATGGTGTGGGGAGCGATCTCCTACACTGGCCGTACACCACTGGTGATCGTCGAGGGGACACTGAATAGTGCACAGTACATCCAAACCGTCATCGAACCCATCGTTCTACCATTCCTAGACCGGCAAGGGAACTTGCTGTTCCAACAGGACAATGCACGTCCGCATGTATCCCGTGCCACCCAACGTGCTCTAGAAGGTGTAAGTCAACTACCCTGGCCAGCAAGATCTCCGGATCTGTCCCCCATTGAGCATGTTTGGGACTGGATGAAGCGTCGTCTCACGCGGTCTGCACGTCCAGCACGAACGCTGGTCCAACTGAGGCGCCAGGTGGAAATGGCATGGCAAGCCGTTCCACAGGACTACATCCAGCATCTCTACGATCGTCTCCATGGGAGAATAGGAGCCTGCATTGCTGCGAAAGGTGGATATACACTGTACTAGTGCCGACATTGTGCATGCTCTGTTGCCTGTGTCTATGTGCCTGTGGTTCTGTCAGTGTGATCATGTGATGTATCTGACCCCAGGAATGTGTCAATAAAGTTTCCCCTTCCTGGGACAATGAATTCACGGTGTTCTTATTTCAATTTCCAGGAGTGTATTTTGGGCTTTCGTTGTATCTGACTGTGCCAGGAGGGCCGAACTGTGGACTGATCTTTGCTGATGAAAGGCGATTAGAGAGGTGGACAGGCTTACCTCAGTTTTAGAAACATTTGGTCTCAGTCGCCATGTCTGTTTGATCATTCACAATTAAATTTTCACTCTGCACTGGAGGGTGAGCTGATATGAAACTTCCTGGGAGATTGAAACTGTGTGCCGGAATGAGACACGAACTCGGGTCCTTTGCCCTTCGCACACAAATGATTTACCAGCTGAGTTACCCAAACACTAATCACGAAACCTCCAAACAATTTCACTTCCACCAGTAACCCGTGTCCTACCTTCAAATTTCACGGAACGTCTCCTCCAAAACTTGCGTGACTGACCACTCCAGGAAAAAAAAAAAAGGATAATGGGGAGACATGGCTTAGGCACAGAGTGGGGGCATTTCCAGAACGAAAAGCTCCCGAGTTCGAGTCTCGGTCTGGCACACAGTTTTAATCTGCTAGGAAGTTCCATATCACTGCACACTCCACTGCTGAGTAAAAATTTCATTCTGGAAACATCCCCATGGCTATGGCTGAGCCATGTCCCCGCAATATCATTTCTTCCAGGAGTGCTAGTCCAGCAAATTTCGCAGCAGACCTTCTGTGAAGTTTGCACAATAGGAGACGAGGCGCTGGTGGAAGTGAAACTGAAACTGGGAGGATGCGGCGTGAGTCGTGCTTGGGTAACTCAGTTCGTAGAGCACTTGCCCGCGAAAGGCAGAAGTTCGAGTGTCGATCCGGCACGCAGTTTTAATCTGCCGTGAAGTTTCTTGTTTGATTATTTTTTCAGAGGTATTCACGGGATTGCAATTCATATTCTTTTTAGGTTCTGTCTCTTCAATTAGAATGTGACCTTTACAGTTACCTTCGTAATAAAAAGAGTTCTACCGAGTCTAAAAGCATTAAATTTTACTACATTACATTTCCGAGTTAAATATTTAGAAAAATTCCCAGTCAAGATTCGATATTTAAATATTTTCAGAGTCGGATTCGCTACACCTTCCCTTTTTTCACTCGCCTATTAACAGCACTTAACGCCACCACTCTCTCTAAGCTTCAGTTCCGCTAATCACAAGACAGTTACAGACCTGACACAAGCTCAGGATGACAACGTCAAAATAACAGAACCTCACCTAAAGATATTTAGAGAAACAATGGTAAGTATAAATAAGGATAACTGGACGGGGTTTGAATCCTCTTCCCCAAATGTGAGTCTACTTCCTTAATCACTGCGTCACCTCGCTAGGTTAGACAGCGGAAGTCTTGTCCAAAACGACTGAGCAAACACATCATACGTCATGTATGGGCACAAACATAAATGGTGGGCATTAGAGAGCATAATAGATGTTTCCAGAAGCAGAGAGGGAAACATGAAATTTTGTTGAGCCCAGAAGGTCATAACGAGCTTGAGACATAAATGAGATGAGGAGGCTTTAGCCCCACAAAGACGGCGAGGACCGCGTACGACAGGTCATGTGTAGCGACTCACTTCAGCGTAGGGTATGGCTGCGTCCGCGCTGATCGTGGTCACATTGCCGAAGTAGAACAACTTGACGGCGTCCGCCACGGCGAGCTTCTCGTCCATGTCCCCCAGACGAAGAATGTTGTCGATGGCACCTTCGAAGTCAGAGTTCAACTCCTCCAATGTACTATCGGGAATGTAACCTGCAACGGTTAAAAAATGGCTCTAACCACTACGGGACTTAACATCTGAGGTCATCAGTCCCCTAGACTTAGAACTACTTAAACCTAACTAACCTAAGGACATCCCACACATCCATGCCCGAGGCAGGATTCGAACCTGCGGACTGAAGCGAATACAACCGCTCGGCCACAGCGGCTGGTCTGCAACGGTTAAAAATTAATCAGTGTCACCCTAAGCAAAATGAGTTACAGCTTTAATTTCCTGAACCCAAACCAGTTGCATCAACTGCGGAGGTAGCAGTGGATTTTAGATATCTACAAGGCATCTATCTACACTACTGCCCGTTAAAATTGCTACACCACGAAGATGACGTGCTACAGACGTGAAATTTAACCGACAGGAAGAAGATGCTGTGATGTGCAAATGATTAGCTTTTCAGAGCATTCACACAAGTTTGGCGCCGGTGGCGACACCTACAACGTGCTGACATGAGGAACTTTTCCAACCAATTTCTCATACACAAACAGCAGTTTACCGGCGTTGCCTGGTGAAACGTTGTTGTGATGCCTCGTGTAACGAGGAGAAATGCGTACCATCACGTTTCCGACTTTGATAAAGGTCGGATTGTAGCCTATCGCGATTGCGGTTGATCGTATCGCGACATTGCTGCTCGCGTTGTTCGGGATCCAATGACTGTTAGCAGAATATGGACACGGTGGGTTCAGGAGGGTAATACGGAACGCCATGCTGGATCCCAACGGCCTCGTATCACTAGCAGTCGAGATGACAGGCATCTTATCCGCATGGCTGTATCGGGTCGTGCAGCCACGTCTCGATCCCTGAGTCAACAGATGGGGACGTTTGCAAGACAACAATCATCAGCACCAACACTTCGACGACGTTTGAGCAGCATGGACTATCAGCTCGGAGACCATGGCTGCGGTTACTCTTGACGCTGCATGACAGACAGGAGCGCCTGCGATGGTGTACTCAACGACGAACCTGGGTGCACGAATGGCAAAACGTCATTCTTTCGGATGAATCCAGGTTCTGTTTACAGCGTCATAATGGTCGCATCCGTGTTTGGCGACATCGCGGTGAACGCACATTGGAAGCGTGTATTCGTCATCGCCATACTGGCGTATCACCCGGCGTGATGGTATGGGGTGCCATTGGTTACTCGTCTCGGCCAACTCTTGTTCGCATTGACGGCACTTTGAACAGTGGACGTTACATTTCAGATATGTTACGACCCGTGGCTCTATCCTTCATTCAATCCCTGCGAAACCCTACATTTCAGCAGGATAATGCACGACCGCATGTTGCAGGTCCTGTACGGGCCTTTCTGGATACAGAAAATGTTCGACTGCTGCCCTGGCCAGCACATTCTCCAGATCTCTCACCAATTGAAAACTTCTGGTCAATGGTGGCCGAGCAAATGGCTCGTCACAATATGCCAGTCACTACTCTTGATGAACTGTGGTATCGTGTTGAAGCTGCATGGGGAGCTGTACCTGTACACACCATCCAAGCTCCGTTTGACTCAATGCCCAGGCGTATCAAGGCCGTTATTACGGCTAGAGGTGGTACTGATTTCTCAGAATCTATGCACCCAAATCGCGTGAAAATGTAATCACATGTCAGTTCTGGTATAGTATATATGTCCAATGAATACCCGTTTTTATCATTTGCATTTCTTCTTGGTGTAGCAATTTTAATGGCCAGTAGTGTATTTGCTTTAACATTAAAAGAAATAGAGGCAGATAGGGACAGATGACCTTGCTGTGTGATCCCTCTAACCCCACAATCCATCCATCCCATTCAGAGGCAGATAGTGTACATTAGAATGGAGGAAGTATTCTAGTTTCAACTGACCGAAAGGCTTCAAACATTGGATCACAGAGCCGTTCGCTACCGCCTCTGAGTTTTGGACGTGTATTACAAGACTTTCATTTTATACGTAGCAGAAATACCTACCAGTGTGCAACACTGTTGTCCGAACATTGTAAACAAAGCATAATTTCAAAGTAGTAAAGATTAAAGTCCGGTTTCTGAAACTGACATACGGCCGGGAGAGTGGTGTGCTGACCACATGCCCCTCCATATCTGCATCCAGTGACGACTACAGGCTGAGGATGACACGGCGGCCGGTCAGTACCGTTAGGCCTTCATGGCCTGGTCGAGAGGAGTTTCAGTATAGTTTTAAGGATTAAAGTCACCATACTGATAATGAGGCCCTAGTGAAGGCGAAAATTGTGGACACACGGGTGTTAATGAAACACTAACATCGCAGGGTAGTGTAATATTTTAACATTATAAAATTCTCATATAATTCACTGTTCGTGTCTGACAGTCTCTTTGATACTTTCGAGATTTCTTATTATTGTGCCGTGGTGACGGGCAAACTACTTGGAACATCCTTCACCTTCTGAGACCCAGTTTATCTCTGATGCGATTTTAGCGTAAAACAGTACTTTCGTCTCCCACAGCATCCAATAAAAGCACTAACTCTCTGAGTTGCATGTTACTGGAACAGCGCGTACAACAAGGAAACAAACCGCATACCTTAGAAGGTGGAGTAACTAGTTTCTGAATTACCTAAGTATCGCAAATCAGTAGGCATATGATGATGTGAAAGGCAATGCATACAGAGGATTTAAGGCAAATAAGATGCGAATTGTGCTGATGCAATGTAAATACTGTGGCAAATTAAATCGACATAGTTTCTATAACTGTACCACATACAGTGAACCTATGCGACACTTGCAATACCTAGAATTACTATTCTCTCTGGCGAGAAAATACACGATCTTTTCAGTTATGATCATTTCAGATCGTCGGAGAACCAATTGTTAGCAAAAATGAAAGTATGTCTCATAGTAGGCCTACGGTTCACATAATAATGGCTTAGAGCTTAAATCGATCGCTTTTGGATAAATATATGCAAGATTCCTTATCAGGACATCAGAACAGGAAAAGGACTACGTTTCTTTGCCCGTAGAATGTAAAACAAAAATACTACTTGAAAAGGTCACGTTGTACTATTGCTCCCATCCTTCAGTCCAACAATTTTCGCATGGATGTGGGAGTGCTTCTCAAGCCTATCGTATCACATTAAAGAATCACGTGTGCTGCAAAAGAGAGAAGGGCCATGATCTCTGGTCACTATAGTTACTACATGTAACATCCTTTGTTGTTTTTCCTTTGCGGCTTCGTTAATTACGGTATTTACGTACAGACATCGATCACCTGTCTTTTGGTTGTTCTTGAGCAAATAATGCATGTACTGTAGTCCATGACAGTGGACATGATACATCCAACAGGAGATGCAAAGCTTTTTATTCTTTTCCGATGGGATTCCTTTCTAAGCATATGCGGAAAACCATTTAACCCTCACAGTACCAACGTATTTCTCATGACGTGCAGTACCAAGGGGTGCGGTGGCGGAGGGGGGGGGGAAGTATTTTTTGCTCACCATACAAAAATTTTATAAGTCAAATTCCTGTAATTTTGAAGATCTTTTTTTTAACAACATAGTGTATAAAAAGCTACTGATGTAAAATTGAGGCCTAGAAACTGTAAATTTCTTTCAGCAATCCTACAGAAATGCATATATTGTATTTTTCGCTCTTTTATCTTTTAAGTTTATTTAGTCTTATTTTCTTGAGCAATTCTCTTTACGGTAGTAAAATTCGTTACAGAGTTATTGAAGAACATTTCATCGTTATTCAAAATATTATAGATATTTTAGGTTAACTCCAACAGATTACATTGAACCGTTTCTGGGATCACTTATTCATCGCTTTCTTCGGAAACGTCTTCACTCTTAGAACATAATAACAGTTTTCTTCCTGATTTTACTGCATGTGTATCTCTTACAGTTGTTATAGATCATTCTTCTTTTCTTCACTTTATTATACTTCACTGCATTTGATTGGCTTTCACGAGAACACAAATGACATCTTCCCCTTCCTCCTTCAGCTTCCTTTGCAGAGAACTTCTGCTTGACGTTCCGAGAATATCTCCTATGGCCGAAACCACACTCTTCTGGAGTTCTCTGATATTCGTAGCCTTTTCTCCAATGCACAGTTCCCTGAGCTGTAGTCCCAATTCTTGAAGAAAGACATGACTTATCACATTTTGCCATATTCCACTGGGGGAGGTTGAGCAGAAACAATTCATAACCATTTAACGATGCTATGTCCACAAGAGTGTAGAAAATAGCGGCCACCTTCTTGTATCACTCTTAGTTGAAAACTTCCTCACCATTTGATCGATTGTGTCAACGCCGCGTCTCGTCTCATTATAATGTAAATTTATGACTGTTTTCTTCTTAGTGTAAGTATGTATACCAATTTCAGAGTCATAATGTTGAGTTGATAGTAACAGAAGACTTTTTTGTGTTTTTCACGGGGGATGTACAAAATAATTGTGACTGGGATGTTTTTAGTACTAGAATCACTGAAAGCAAATTTCTCGAATGTAATTCTCTTCTTGAGATGTCTTTCAGTTCTTGGGGTATATGCTTCCTATTAGCTTCTAATGTTTCCGGGAGAGAAACATCCTCCATAAATCTCTGGCCAAATCAACTGAAGTGTAATATGTGTCTGTGGTGATATTTCACCCTGAATTGTAAATAGGAACACCAAGTGTTTCACTGCAGTTACAGCTGGATTTGATTGTTGTCGACTATCATTTTTCTTCCCTGGATACGGCACCATATCTGGTGTTAGAGTCTGTGAGCATTCGTTCACATGTACCGTACTTCCCAAGTTTTTTCTTCATGAAGATCTTGCAGGTACCCCTGCCACGGAACAATGACAAAATTTCATCACTAACAGTGTGCATCCCAGCAGAATAATATGTTGGCAGTAATTTATTCATTTTATCAAAACCGGTTCTTCTCGTATTGCAGCAAACTTGTCGTGATCCCCTCGCTCATTTCGCGTCTCTCTGTCATCAAATCTTACTACGTACTTTAGTAAGCTGACGGAATCTAGTTCTACTCATACTAGGAGCATAAACAAACCTACCTGAGATGTTAGACGATAAATCGGAAATAGGTGACTTACTGTCGCCCTCCTTCCCCATAACAATAAGTAATTCTATACATTCCATGGATTCAAGTCTGTCAGTTTTGTGTAAATTCTGTCTCAATGCTTCTATTATGGTGTCAACAATTTCTTGAGAAAAGATCTTTTCAAATTATTCTCCTACTGTTTCTACTTTATCTTCATTTCTTATGCCTTCTCGCTCTTTCACTGTTTTCTGTGTTACTCGCCTTGTAATATGGGGAGGTTTGGACGTAAAAACTATTCCAGTGGTTGTAAAATACTTCTCATGACCTCAGCAGCTGCGTCATAATCCGCTACAGGTGCCCAAAGTTCGTCTTCAGAATTTGTTTCTAACCATCACTATCCACATCCTCGCGCACAACACATTCCTCTACAGTTTCACTCACTACTTCATCACTATCACCAAATTCAATTTCTAAATCTGTAGGGTCTTATAAAATGCCTAATACTTCTCTCTCAGTAAGAGAGAGACGATACAAATCATATTTGAGGTCACTGTTGCTATCCAAACAGAGAAATTCAGTGCCCAGAGGGTCTACAACGCCAAAAAGCTGTAATTTATGGAATAAGACACTCGTTGTCAAGTCACGTCTACTACTAAGGAGGTGGACTTTATGACTACCGCCATTAGACTTAAACTAACCAATTAAGTTTAGCGGAAAAAATTTATATTTTTATATAATCTGGTAAAGGAAATAATAAAAAGCAACAAATATGTTTATCAGTATTTTAAAACGTGAAATACCAATATAAATTACAATATTTCGAAAATATGGACACAGAGTACACCCCTCTTGGTACTCTAAGGACTATTGACGGTGTATACTTTGTACATATTCTCTGGCCAATGGTTAGAATCCTGAAGAATAAGATTTCTGAGTCAGTCCTTGCGCCAGCTAGTTCAGTGTCTGCGGGTGACCTGAATTTTGAGAAGAATCCAGGAACTAACAAGAGTTCTCTCCCATCCTGATCTTGAGAAGCTGTTGTTATTCAGATCAGGAGGAACAAACTCGGGTAATGGGTAAGGTTCTGGGCTCGTATTCTCGCAGAGTGAGGTTGAAATTGCCACCTAGCCATCCTAATTCAAGTACTCCATGGTTTCACGAAATCGCTTCAGGCTTACGTTAGAATGACTCTTTCGATAAGGTCAGGGCCGACCTGTTCTGGTATCCTACCGTAACCGAGGTAGTGTTTCGTCTCCAACACAGGGTGTTTCAAAAAGAATATACATATTTCGAATGTATATATTTATTAAACTTTAAGACATACGAATATGAAACTTTACACATATAGTTACGATCCTCTCAAGTTCAGATTACAGATGTTCAATATGTCCTCCATCAGTGAACGACCAATATCGCATCGATACTCAAATTCTTCCCATACTTGGGCAAGCATGTCCTTCGTCACTGATGTTATGACGCTACGGATCCGGTTCTTCAACTCTTCCAGGTTCTGTGAGAGTGGTGGTACATAAACGTTGTCTTTAACGAAACCCCACAGGAAGAAGTCAGAGAGTGTCAAATCCGGTGAGCGTGTAGTCCAGCTGAGACATGCTAAGTCGCCAGCTCATTAACGACCAGTCGAATGGTTCGGTAGAGTTTCATTCAGATATTCACGCACTTGGTGATTCCAATGAAGGGTTACCCCGTCTTGTTGAAAAATGAAGTTGTCTTCGTTCAGCCTGTTTTATACCATAGCGAGATACTGCTGACGGTTAACCGCGTTTCCATCAAAGAAGAATGGGCCGTAAACAGATGATCGGGATATCGCACATAACACATTAACTTTGGGCGAATCTCGTACATGTTCAATGGCTGCATATGGGTTCAGTAGGCCCCAAATTCGAACATTGTGTTTGTTTACCTGACCACTAACATGGAAAGTCGCTTCATCACTGAATAGGATGCGTTGTGCGAAAGTGTAATCATTGTCAATAGCATCGAGAATCTCGTTACAAAATGCTACACGTTTGCGTTTGCCATCAGGACGCACAGCTTGTAACAGCTATAACTTGTACGGCTTCAGAACCAACCGACGTCTCAAAACACGCCAAATTGTTGTTGTATGCAGTTGTAACTTCAAATGGCTCTGAGCACAATGCGACTTAACTTCTGAGGTCATCAGTCGCCTAGGACTTGGAACTAATTAAACCTAACTAACCTAAGGACATCGCCGGCCGCGGTGGCTGTGCGGTTCTGGCGCTGCAGTCCGGAACCGCGGGACTGCTACGGTCGCAGGTTCGAATCCTGCCTCGGGTATGGATGTGTGTGATGTCCTTAGGTTAGATAGGTTTAAGTAGTTCTACGTTCTAGGGGACTGATGACCTAAGATGTTGAGTTCCATAGTGATCAGAGCCATTTGAACCTAAGGACGTCACACACATCCATGCCAGAGGCAGGATTAGAACCTGCGACCGTAGCGGTCACGCGGTTCCAGACTGAAGCGCCTTGAACCGCACGGCCACACCGGCCGGCTGCAGTTGTAACTCCCGACTGGCACGACGAGTTGATTTTGAAGGACTACGTTGGAAAGCAGTTTGAATTCGTGCAACATTTTCTTCAGGAACACGAGGGCGGCCCGGACTCTTCCGTTTACATACGTATCCTGTGTCTAGGAACTATCGATACCATCTGCGAATGTTCCACCCATTCGGAGGATCAATTTGATACCTCAACCTGAAACGTCTTCGCACTGTAATCAAGGAATTGCGCTTCGCAAACTCGAGAACACATAATGATTTCTGCTGCGTAGTAGCCATTTTAAACATATGACGGTTACCAAGCAAAACAGAAGACAACTGACATCTAGCGGCTATTAATATAAACTAGACTATGCATTTGTTTCTCCAACAGCCGAGCCGAGGCGCAGCGATCGATATTTTGGACGAAATAATACTTTGCAATACGTATATTCTTTTTGAAACAGCCTGTACTCTCATGTTGACGAGATGTTGCACCTGAAGCAAATCAGTTCCCCCTCTCTCCTCCTCCTGTCACTAATTATTTCTGTTTTGCCGAGAAGAAGGACTGCGTAAGTGGCTACACACACCTTCCGCGACGCCCAGTTTGCCTTCTCCGGTGGTGACGCCTGTGAGGAGCGGCAGGTGTGTGAAGTTGCCGGCGATCGCCCACGCTCCCAAGCGGCTGTGGTCCGCCGTCATAAAGGCGCCCTCCACATCTGGCTCAGCCGTTATCTGGAACTCCGTTCCGCAGCTCTGCAACACAGCACGTTCTGCTCGTGGAATGACCGCAGCCTCATCGTTATTTGAAATACGCCACTGGCTGGCTGCAGGCTGCTCGTTGTGTCAGTAATAATGGTTGTAAGACACACACACACAAACATACAGGAAGAAGTTGGAAGCCCACATCCGCTTGGAAACTGATTCATCATTAACGTATTCGATTTGATAGATTTAATTTCTACTACTCGAGTACTTATTTTTAGTGTATGAAATCAATCACATTCCACCATTAACATCGCCACGAAAGGAAAGCAATACTGACAAGGGAACATCCCCATCGCACCCCCCTCAGATTAAGTTATAAGTTGGCACAGTGGATAGGCCTTGAAAAACTGAACACAGATCGATCGAGAAAACAGGAAGAAGTTGTGTGGAACTATGAAAAAATAAGCAAAATATACAAACTGGGTCGTCCATGCGTAAGATAGGCAATATTAAGGGCACTGTGAGGCGAGGAGCTCCGTGGTCCCCTGGTTAGCGTGAACAGCTGCAGAACGAGAGGTCCTTCGTTCGAATCTTCCCTCGACCGAAAATTTTAACTTTTTATTTTCAGTTTATGTGAAAAACTCTTATGTTTTCATCACTTTTTTTGGAGTGATTATTACATCCACAAGAAAACCTAAATCGGGCAAGGTAGAAGAAACTTTTCACCCATTCGCCAAGTGTACTAGTTAGGTGGGTCGACAACATATTCCTGTCATGTGACGCACATGCTGTCACCAGTGTCGTATACAAAATATCAGACGTGTTTTCCTGTGGAGGAATCGATTGACCTATGACCTTGCGATCAAATGTTTTCGGTTCCCATTGGAGAGGCACGTCCTTTCGTCAACTAATCACACGGTTTTGCGGTGCGGTCGCAAAACACAGACACTAAACTTATTACAGTGAACAGAGACGTCAATGAACGAACGGACAGATGATAACTTTGCGAAAATAAAGGTAGCAAAATTTTCAGTGGAGGGCAGATTTGAACCAAGGACCTCTCGCTCCGCAGCTGTTCACGCTAACCACGGGACCACGGCACTCCTCGCCTGACATTGCTCTTAATATTGCATATCTTACGCATGGACGATCCAGTTTGATTATTTTGCTTATTTTTTCATAGTTCCACACAACTTCCTGTTTTCTTGATTGATCTGTGTTCAGTTTTTCAAGGCCTATCCATTGTGCCAACTTATAACTAAATCAGACGGGGGTGCGATGGGGATGTTCCCTTGTGAGTATACAAGATTGTTAAGATACGCAATGAAACTGTGTCCTGTTAAAAACAGTGAGGTGCACTCAGATCTTGGGCGAAACTATCTATCAAATGTACAGACGTGATACGAAATAATCAGTCATATCATTCATTACTGGTCTTTTCAGCGGCAGTGATAAATAAGATAAGTCGACTTCATATTTTCTTCTAATTTTGATTACGATTTTATGTTATGTAATTTGTAGCTTTTCGCATGTAACCACAAAAGACGTTATTTTATTTTGTTTCATAGTCGGTGCAGCAAGATATTGGCACCGACAACAGTCTTCACATCCGGCAGAGCAGTTAACGCCACCGTACATATTCGCCTTCAGGTCGGCCGCCAGGGGGATGAGGAAGATGCAAAGAGCGTCAACTTCTTACTCTGCCTGTTTTTGTTAAGAACGTAAAAAAAAAAGAGAAAGATATAATTTACACTGAAAAAACTTTCAGTCGGTCTTGATATTTTGACACGTCAAGAGCTGTAAAGTGATCTTCTTACTAACGACACTGTAGGCATCGTATACCTATACACCTTATGTGAAGTTGTGGTAATTAAGTTGAAGATACAGATGATCTGATTTATCTTGAAAAATTTGTTGTTGTTGGTACTGGAAAATGCATTACCACTTTACGAAAACACATAACTGAAGACGAAATTTGATTTGGCGCTGCTAAAAAGATAAAAATCATCTTTGACTTCTAAAAACTTACGCAAGTGGCAACTAGACTTTGTTAATCGGGTTGATGATAGCAAATCAGCCTAAGGTGATAGCTGACACTGAAATATTCTTTAGTTACAAATTTCTAAATAGTTCAGTGAAGCGAATGTTTAAATTTGAAACATAATGTGCATTTAATTTGGAAGGAGGATATTTCGTGTCAGAGACTATATCGTTCAACTGCTTCGAAGTAATGATGATCGTTGGTGAAAACAAATTACACTGATCGTAAATAAAATGTGCAAAGAATCGAAAATTCATGATATTATAGGCCCATATAACTGAAGAACATTTCGAATCCAAGAGTCAATATTTATAAAGGAACTGACGATATGCTAATTAACTGTTTTCAGGGAGCTATTGTGACATGGCGAGATGATGGATCCTAAAGAATACTGCAGTTAATTTTCACCTGGATCAATTTCTGTGGCTGATATGTTGCAAGTGCGCTTTTTTGCCCCTTAAAATGTGACGTGGAGTTGTTAATGTTCCCTTCTTAGGGACTGAACATCAAAGAAAGAAGAAGAGATCGTTTGTGGCGTATAAATGAAATTATTATTTCTAGGAGCGAAAGGCTGTTTACAATTTGTACAGAAACCAGATGGTAGTTATAAGAGAGGAGAGGCGCGAAAGGAAAGCAGTGGTTGAGAAGAGAATGAGACAGGGTCGTAGCCTATGAATAAGCAATAAAGGAAACAAAAGAAAAATTTGGAATAGGATTTAAAATCCATGGAGAAGAAATAAAAACTTGGAGGTTTGCCGATGACAGTTTAATTCTGTTAGAGACAGCAAAAGACTTGGAGGAGCATTTGAACGGAGTGGACAGTGGCTTGAAAGAAGAATATAAGATGAACATCAACAAAAGCAAAACAAGATAATGGAATGTAGTGGAATTAAATCAGATTATGCTGAGAGGATTAGATTTGGAAATGAGACACTTAAAGTACTAGAGGAGTTTTGCTATTTGGGGAGCAAAATAACTGATGATGGTCGAAGTAGAGAGGATATAAAATGTAGACTGGCAATGGCAAGGAAAGTGTTTCTGAAGAAGAGAAATTTGTTAACATCGAGTAAAGTCTTTTCTGAAAGTACTTGCATGGAGTGTAGGCATGTCTGGAAGTGAAACATAGACAATAAATAGTTTAGGCGAGAAGCGAATAGAAGCTTTCGAAATGTGGCGCTACAGAAGAGTGCTGAAGATTATATGGGTAGATCACGTAACTAATGAGGAGGTACTGAATAGAATTGGGGAGAGGAGGAATTTGTCGCTCAACTGGACTAGGAGAAGGGATCGGTTGGTAGGACACGTTCTTAGGCACCAAGCGATCATTAATTGAGTATTGGAGGGAAGCGTGGAGGATAAAAATCGTAGAAGGACTCGAAGGCATGAATACACTAAACAGATTCAGAAGAATGTAGGTTGCAGTAGTTACTCGGAGATGAAGAAGCTTGCACAGGATAGAATAGCATGATCATACTATTGTAATAGGGGGAGACTTCAATCTACCAGGTATAGAATGGGATAGCCACACAATCAGAACTGGAGCCAGGGACAGAGACTCTTGTGACATTATCCTGACTGCCTTGTCCGAGAATTACTTCGAGCAGATAGTTAGAGAACCAACTCGTGAAGCTAACGTTTTAGACCTCATAGGAACAAATAGACCGGAACTTTTCGACTCCGTGAATGTAGAAGAGGGTATCAGTGATCATAAGTCAGTGGTTGCATCAATGACTACAAGTGTAATAAGAAATGCCAAGAAAGGAAGGAAAATATATTTGCTTAACAAGAGTGATAGGGCACAAATCGCAGAATATCTGAGTGACCACCATCAAACGTTCATTTCTGAGGAAGAGGATGTGGAACAAAAATGGAAAAAATTCAGAAACATCGTCCAGTACGCCTTAGATAAGTTCGTACCGACTAAGGTCCAAAGCGAGGGGAAAGATCCACCGTGGTATAACAATCATGTACGAAAGGTACTACGGAAACAAAGAAAGCTTCATCATAGGTTTAAGAGTAGTCGAATCATAGCTGATAAGGAAAAGCTGAACGAAGCGAAAAAGAGCGTAAAGAGAGCAATGAGAGAAGCATTCAACGAATTCGAACATAAAACATTGGCAAACAATCTAAACAAGAACCCTAAAAAGTTTTGGTCATATGTAAAATCGGTAAGCGGATCTAAATCCCCTATTCAGTCACTCGTTGACCACGATGGCACCGAAACAGAGGATGACCGAAGAAAGGCAGAAATACTGAATTCAGTGTTCCGAAACTGTTTCACTGCGGAAAATCGTAACACGGTCCCTGACTTCAGCCGTCGCACGGACGCCAAAATGGAAAATATTGAAATAAACGATATCGGAATTGAAAAACAAATGCTATCACTTAGTAGCGGAAAAGCATCCGGACCAGACGAGATACCCTTAAGATTCTACAGTGATTATGCTAAAGAACTTGCCCCCTTTCTATCAGCAATTTATCGTAGATCGCTGGAAGAACGTAAAGTACCTAGCGACTGGAAGAAAGCGCAGGTCGTTCCCATTTTCAAGAAGGGTCATAAATCAGATGCGAATAATTATAGGCCTATTTCGCTTACGTCAATCTGTTGTAGAATAATGGAACATGTTTTGTGTTCTCGTATTATGACGTTCTTAGATAATACAAATCTCCTTCATCATAACCAACATGGATTCCGCAAACAGAGATCATGTGAAACTCAGCTCGCCCTATTTGCCCAAGAAATTCACAGTGCCGTAGACACTGGCGAGCAGATTGATGCCGTATTCCTGGACTTCAGGAAGGCATTTGATACGGTTCCGCACTTACGCTTAGTGAAAAAAATACGAGCGTACGGAATATCGGACCAGGTTTGTGATTGGATTCAGGATTTCCTAGAAGAAAGAACACAACATGTCATTCTTAACGGTTCAAAATCTGCAGGTGTAGAGGTAATTTCGGGAGTACCGCAAGGAAGCGTGATAGGACCTTTATTGTTTACAATATACATAAATGACTTAGTTGACAACATCGGTAGCTCCGTGAGGCTATTTGCAGATGACACGGTTGTCTACAAGAAAGTAGCAACATCAGAAGACTCGTACGTACTCCAGGAAGACCTGCAGAGGATTAATGCATTGTGCGACAGCTGGCAGCTTTCCCTAAACGTAGATAAATGTAATATAATGCGCATACATAGGGGCAGAAATCCATTACAGTACGATTATGCCATAGGTGGTAAAGCATTGGAAGCGGTAACGACCGTAAAATACTTAGGAGTTACTATCCGGAGCGATCTGAAGTGGAATGATCACATAAAACAAATAGTGGGAAAAGCAGGCGCCAGGTTGAGATTCATAGGAAGAATTCTAAGAAAATGTGACTCATCGACGAAAGAAGTAGCTTACAAAACGCTTGTTCGTCCGATTCTTGAGTATTGCTCATCAGTATGGGACCCTTACCAGGTTGGATTAATAGAAGAGATAGACATGATCCAGCGAAAAGCAGCGCGATTCGTCATGGGGACATTTAGTCAGCGCGAGAGCGTTACGGAGATGCTGAACAAGCTCCAGTGGCGGACACTTCAAGAAAGGCGTTACGCAATACGGAGAGGTTTATTATCGAAATTACGAGAGAGCACATTCCGGGAAGAGATGGGCAACATATTACTACCGCCCACATATATCTCGCGTAATGATCACAACGAAAAGATCCGAGAAATTAGAGCAAATACGGAGACTTACAAGCAGTCGTTCTTCCCACGCACAATTCGTGAATGGAACAGGGAAGGGGGGATCAGATAGTGGTACAATAAGTACCCTCCGCCACACACCGTAAGGTGGCTCGCGGAGTATAGATGTAGATGTAGATGTAGAAGAGCTGCATCAAACCAGTCTCTGGACTGAAGTCCACAACTACAACAGTTTTTTGTGAAATTAAGCTACCTCAGTATCTTCTCGGAGGATAATCCGAATCTCTAGTTTAAATAACTGACATTTATTTGAATAAAATATCACGAAATGTTGGGTAGTACCTAATGACGAGGTGAGGGGATGAAATGTATTTAGCTGTGTATTTTAAGTGGGCAGCTAACAGTGCCTCACCGTTTGGTAGAGAGCCTCCGCGTCCGCTGTCTGCAGGAACGCCAGCAGCTCCGCAGGGTCCTCCGTCTGCAGGCCCAGCTCGTTGCCGATGCAGAACGCCATCTCGCGGTTGGTGTCCACGATGTGGTCGCCTCCGAGGGCGGAGCCGCTCTGCGATATAACGGCTCTGAACAGCCCTGAAACAGAACGCATTTCTGAGCTGCCCACTGCTACTACTGTATACCAAAACCTTGCCACCGTTGCTTTAATCCTCGATATCTGTTGTCGACTGTTTTCTGGAATGTAGATCGTAAGTACGCGCAGTCCATCCAAAAAGCTTCGAGACTGATTTAATAAAAAATAAAAGAAAGTTGAGATGGTGGTTTTAACATTACAGGTGTCCCATATAACCATATAATCTCCCCTCCCCCCACACGTGACTAAAACGCACAGAACGTTCATACAAACATCTAAAACCGTCAGGAAAGTCTCCAGACGCAGAGAGTCTACCTCAGGAATTGGAACACCTGAGAACTGTATTTCGAAAAAAATGGGTACTCAGAGTGGCAGATTCAACGTGCTCTCCGCCCAACCACTGCAGCACAACCTGTTGAGATGTATGAAGTCACGAGGGAGGAGGTAGGCACTGCATTTATTCCATACACAGGTGCACTCTCGGGGAAAATCGCCCGCATTCTGAAGAAACACCAGGTCGGAACTGTGTTTTGTCCTCCAAATAAAACTCGTGCACTGGTGGGGAGCGCCAAAGATGGCCTCGGTTTGAGGAAGGCCGGCGTGTACCAGATTCCGTGTCAATGTGGCAAGTCGTATATTGGTCAGACGATGCGTACCGTCGAGGATCGATGCCGTGAACACCAGAGGCACACTCGACCGATGTATCCGAGCAAGTCGGCGGTCGCTGAACATTGTTTGTCGGAAAATCACGCCATGGAGTATGACCGCACGAGGATTCTGGTACAGACGTCGAGATACTGGGACAGCGTTGTTAGAGAGGCCATCGAAATTCGCACCAATGACGACCTCATAAACCGTGACTGTGGCTATAATCTTAGCAAGGCTTGGGAACCAGCGATTGGGTTAATCAAGAGTAAATCGAGCAAACGTGCAGTTGTGACGACCACGGCGGACAGAGCCATCACACCGACGTCATCTCAGACGCCGTCGCAATCAGTTCCACCGCGCGACCGTGGCGCGGGGCGCGGACGGCGGAGGGAGCGCGCCGCGGGCGGAGGGTATTTAAATCGGCCGCCGCCGCGACCGAACCCAGTTCCCTCTGAACAGCCATAGCGTACGGATCTCCGTGCCGGCACGTTCACAGGAGCTCAGTCCGTCAGTTCACCTGATGATGGCGACATGTATGATCGCCGAAATATTGTGCCCGTTGGACACTATAGACCGGCAGCACACCCGTGGATATTTTGATTAGGAAACTCCTTCTTTGGTATGTTGTTCAGCTCGCCTGTCGCGTTGGCTTGGATGTCGGTTACGTCGACAAAACTTTGATCCTTCATGTGAATTTAGGCAATTTTTCCTTTTTGGATAGCTTGATGTTAAAACACCAAGTTCCGCCACGGACGATAATTTCTCCCGAGAAAGAACTGGCCGCGATTTGCCTTGCGGTCGAGTCACGGCAGGCGTCCACAGTTGATGCTTTTGCTCAAGAGTCAAGGTGAGAGGGAAAATCTTTGCACACACTTTTCTCTTTGTAGCGAGTCGGGGTTTAGTGACTCTAGATATTGAGCGTCAGTCCCAGAGGGAAGCAAAGGTCATTATTTTGTCAGGGATGGCGGGAAGGAAGCGACTCTTTGTGGGCGGTGGAGTTGGCTCTTTTGGTGGTTACACTAACAGTCGTTTATCGACACATAAGACACGTGCCAGCTTTCCTTGTTCGACTGCTGCCACTTCCGAATACTGTGGCTTAACGTGTCAAAGTCTCTAAAATGATCACTTAATCTATAATAAGTCTTTATATCTGGAACAAACATAAAAACACATAATTATTATACATAATTCTTATAGACCTTACATCTTCTTCAAAACATTCTGGAGAATGTGATTTAGAGATGTTTCTCCTCTGTGATTTGTGACACAACAACGTTGACACACTAGGCACATCAACTACTTAACACTGCCTGCTAACAACTGACTGATCGATAGCACATCTGCTGTTGACAGTTGTTAACGTAAAGCTGTTGCCCGTAGTCACTGCGCTGACGTCGCTTAACGCAAGGAATACAACCAGTCTCCGAACTTTTTGGACGGGAAGTGCATTTAAATCTGAGTGCCTTCGTCCAGTAAAATGTGCATTACGTTCAGTTACAAGTAGCAGTTATTGTTTCGTCGTATTTCGTTCTCACAGATGTACATTTAAAATGTACATTTGATTAAGCATACTTAATTATGTAAATTAATTTTTTAGTTCATTGATTTATGGCATGCTATTTCGTAGTTGGTATGTTAAACATAACAAGCAAGACAAAAGAGCGCTTAATCCACTTTACATTGTTTGCAGCATCGATTAGCAGCTTCCTCATGTTAGATATTTCCCGTACAATAATTCACGGCATCTTTTTTCTATAATGTCATACATCAGAAATGAAGTTGTTTATATTTATTCACAAGAAGAGTATTGAATATTAGGTTAAAATGACAAATAATTTTCTTGTGGTTCCGGTTTTCTTACAAAGCAAAATACTTGTTAAAATTCCAGTCCTATTTTTATTATCTTCAACAAAAAAGTATAGTTTCCACTTATACTGGTGCTTTTCCTCATAGTGCCATACTTCAGTTCTGAGAAAGTAAAGCTCACCATGTATCCTTAACAGTCATTTTACGATCTACGCAGCAGAGCCGCTGGCTTACCATTTACTGGTGCTCACCTCTGGCTAGTGGAGAGTACATGAGCATTTCGCAGCTGATGCCGCCAGCGCTCTGGCCAAAGATGGTGACTTTCTCTGGATCTCCTCCGAACGCCCTGACGTTGTCCTGGACCCACTGCAGCGCCGCCACCATGTCCTTGAAGGCGTTGTTACCCATAGCGATGCTGTCGTTCAAACTTAGTAGTCCTGCGTCAAAAAGAAAGCATGACAGTTCATGAGGACCCTATGAGACATTCCTTGTAATGGTACACACAGCAACAGATTAAGTACTTCCCATAATTTATAACATTATTGTTTATGGTTCATTTAAATTTTTGTAATTTTTTTTTATTTAAAATTTTCGCATATTGCTAATATATCTTCTCTAAATGTAAAGTAAAATGTGTTATACTGGAGACTGAAGTTCTTTGCATTGTATGTGCGTAATGTATGTAAATTGTTTATTACGTTAAGTAATTTTCTGATGACATTTTGTATTTGAAAATGTTTGTGTGTATAAATTGTTCATGTTGATGTAAATCTGACAATTTAAGAAATGGTCACGCTTAGGAACAATGTAAGAAATAGGTGTTATGTAAAAGCCAGTGTGCAAAGTGCCTCTGGGGAGTGGAAAAGGTGGAAAGGGCGAATTGGCGCACTACGTAGAGCAAGCGCGGGAAGTAAGTCTGGCTCTGAGCACTATGGGACTCAACATCGTAGGTCATCAGTCCCCTAGAACTTAGAACTACTTAAAAACAACTAACCTAAGGACATCACACACATCCATGCCCGAGGCAGGATTCGAACCTGTGACCGTAGCAGTCGCGCGGTTCCAAACTGAAGCGCCTAGAACCGCTCGGCCACACCCACCGGCGCGGGAAGTAAGTCACACAATCTGTAGGCAGCAGTGATTCAGGCAACACCTTTGCGGAGCAAGAGAAGCTTTGCCTGCAAATTCGCGCAAAAATACCTCGGATGAAGACTGCAAACGGCTTACGGCATTCCCGCGAGTTGTTGGCCTACTGTGTGTAAAATTGAACGACACCAAGAAGAGAAACTGAGCCCGTACAGCAAGTTACTTGCAGACCGTACTGTGGGTAGTATAGCCGTCATAATTGTTCGCCACACCCAAGCCTACAGCAACCAGATCAGATTTTTTGTATTTTCACTTTTGTACAGCGTGAACCATTAATTTAAACTGTGTTTTAATCATCATTCTTGAACTTTAAAGAAATTGGTTCACCCTGTTATTTCATCCTGATCATACACCTATATAGGGTTCCTTCCCGGTGTTTGATTAATCCGAGTATCCTGTTTTACAGACTTATGAAGTGCCAAGTTAATATAGAGAGACACTACTTAAATTGTTATAGTAAAAGCTTGCTTAAGTAAAATTCAATCAGAGTGTAGCCAAGTTGCTAGAGTCTGTTAAATGACTATACAGAGTTAGTTCAAAGAATAATAGATTTGAAAGTAAATTCCAGTAATAAAGAGGTTTTCTCGAAGTGAAATGTTCAGTATAAAAAGCGTGTGCTTTAGTACCTAAGTATTTTAGTATTTAAGTTTTTGTTTATAGAAAATGCTTTTCTAAAAACCCCCTGGCCAAATTTTTTTAGCTTCCTTGAAGTTATCTACTAGGCTTTTCCACTTAAAAACGTCATGTATAAAGGTGTAGTTCAACATTGTTTATGCGGAGTAATATTTATTTGAAGAAGCAAATTAATCAGTAGCAAGAAAGTATGCAAAATTCATGCTTCTGCTTTTCCAATACTTCTCTGTTTCATTACCTAGATAGGCTGGCGACTGTTAGTATATGTTTTAAACCACTAAATGAACTTGGAACTGAGTTGTCCTATCTTCAATATAATACTATACACACTGCGTTTCTTTCTAACCGCTGGGTTAGAGCTTAGGAAAAGAATTGAATTGTGTGATTTACTTATCCATTAGACACAACATACGGGCAAATCCAGCAAAAAGGGCAATTCTATTGACTAGCCTTTCCTATTAACAGGACTATCCTCCCATATTGTACTTTATTTGGAAACTAAACAAAGTTTTAGTAGAGGGTTATACGTAACAACACAGAGACTGGAGTTCTTTTATTTAGGTAAAAGCATACAAAATTATAACAGTAGGGGTAGGGTTGTACATTTACTCTTATTTCACGATTTTTTAAATTGAATACACGAACTAGTAAGACGTTCTCAAAAATGTTTTTATTTTCGATGTACAGGGTATTCGGAAATTTCCGTTACAAACTTCTAGGACTTGGAGGGGGGAGTGAGTACATAATATTTTGAATAGGAACCCTTGTCCAGAAACGCCGTTAGAAAACATGTTTGCTGGGTGGGTATGGAACAGGATAGTCACGGAGAGGGTGGTTACATCGGATCAGCTGATGGCATTTAAAGTCTGTCCTACCTCTTTGACCTGGTTCGAGCCTTATTCACGTGTCTGTAGGTGTTAGAGCAACATTGTTGAGCACATGTTTGTAGAATACACCCACATGATGCTTCTGAATGGCTAAGCTCACGGTAATGGAACAGGTGCTCGTCGCCTGTATCAAGATCGTTCTCTACAACGTCCGACACCATCGCATACCCTTTTCGCCACAATTACGCAACGGCCTCGAGGAAGGGTACCTTCACCGTCAGTAGGACTGAGTCTGGTGCTCCAAGGAGACGCCGCACGCCCGAATTGGAAGAGACCGAACTGTATCACGTAGAAGAGGACCCGTCAACGATTATACGAGCTATTTCTTTGGCTATTAATGAGTGCAATTATAGAATAAGTGATGTACTGAATCATACCTAATAAATTACTTGTAGATGTGTTCGCGTTACGAACATGTCTTCAAGTGGCTGTAGCACGGAAAAGATGCGTTTCCGGACATGGGTTCCAGTTCAAAATATTATCTGTTCATTCCCTTCTATAAGTCTTAGAAGTTTGTAACGGCAATTTCCGAACACGCAGTAGTGAAGGATCTAAACATGTTGAGTTGCAGCCAACGTAAAATACTGGTGGCAGTGTCGACACATTAAAACGAGGTCAGTTTTCCACTTTTTAAAGTGTTCCTTGAAAAGAACTTACTCATCAGACACGACTTTTGTGTCTATGCAAGAGCAAGAGAAATATTGATCAGTAATTGCCATAAATGTTCCATTCTGCTACTCCAACCAACAGGTTTTTGCCCGTGCCACGTTGCTGTCTCAGAATAAAAAGAAAATGTAGATCCACCGGTTCTGAGGTGCCTTTGATCTTTCTAGTACAAGGGTTTTCAGAAAGGGAGAGTAAACTTGTCGCAACCTCTTTAGCCTGAAGAATCAGGGTTTTGTATTTCTCTCCAAAAGGTTTTAGTTTAGAGTTTATGGAAACCTATCCATTACCTTCTCTCGTCTCCAACATTAGGTAATTCAGTGCCCAGCGTCTACAGGGTGTTTCAGAATTATAGGTTGTAGGGGGGACTTAGTAGATCAAGTTTAACATAGGAACCCATGTCCGTAAACGTGATCCAACGGCGCTACAGAGCATCAAAGTTATAGTCGCCGGCGCCTGTTAGTTTATGTATATACAGCGTGACTACGTGATGATGTTACAGACTTTCTAGGATGATGGAAAGGGATAAATGTATCAATTTGAGGTAACGAGTCGAAACGTATAAGCGAAATCCGTGCTGATGCCTCTGACAATTGAATACTGGTACAGTTGTTGCTAAGATTATAGGGTAGGCAACTTTCAGAGGTGGTAGTGCAGACTAAAACAAGGAAAAAAGTGTCCAATGGGCTCTAAAATGAATACCTGAGGGGCTATGAGCGCTTGTTCATCTTCGCTACAGTGAAACACATCTCCTCTACTGAACAAAAGCTCATAGCTCTTAAGGTATGTATTTTAGAGACCATGTTTTGGCCTATAATAGCACCTCTGCAAGTCGGACCCTACAGTCTTAGCAACAACAGTACCAATACATGTATTCCACTGTTAGAGGTATCATAAAGGTTTTCGCTTATAACTTTCGACTCGTCATTTCCGGTACAGGGACCCTTACATCCAATTGATACATTTATACTTCTCCACCATTCTTGAATGTTTGTTACGTCATCAACGTAACGCCCTGTATATACATATATTTACAGGCGCCGGCGCCCATAACTTTGACGCTCAGCAGCGTCGTTGGATGACGTTCCCGGACATGGGTTCCTGTGTTAAACTTGATCTACTAAGTCCCCCCTACAACCTCAAGAAGTGTGTAACATGAATTGTGAAACACTCTGAATAAAGAAATGGCACAGTTAGAGACTAAGTTATGCTTGCTTTGAACGATGAAATTGAAGACTATAGAGGACGATAACACACTATCATACTGATAAGCCAAACATTATGAGCACTCTGTATGTAGTTGAGTGGTATCTGTTCTGTGCAACATGTCCGAAAGAACAGACATCATTCAATTCTACACATTTCTGTAAGACCGCGACGATTACTTGACGTTTGTTTGGATGCGGATGCACTAATATCGTTCGAACTCCTACGGCAATCAATAATTAGCGAGTGTGGGGTTACTGGACGAGGGACGCTGCATAGCAGCCTGAGAAAATGGGAAATTTGAGTCGGTCAGGGAACGTGTCCAGAATGGCCGAAGCGGTTAAGGCGACCGTTCATGAGAAGCGGCAAATACGGGTTCGAGTCCTGGTCCGATACAAATTTTCAGCTTTCGCCATTGCATTACCACAATGTCCTGTGCGGTTCCCACTTATCCCTTCCCTTTCCCACCCTCTGTTTCACATAAATTATGAGCACCATCCACCGTCAGACTGAATGCTCCATGATAATGTTATGGGCGCGTGACGCGGTAAGCCACGCAGCTACACTACTGGCTATTAAAATTGCTGCACCACGAAGATGACGTGCTACAGACGCGAAATTTAACAGACAGGAAGAAGATGCCGTGATATGCAAATAAGAAGCTTTTCAGGGCATTCACACAAGGTTGGCGCCTGTGGCGACACCTACAACGTGCTGACATGAGGAAAGTTTCCAACCGATTTCTCATACTCAAATAGCACTTGACCGGCGTTGCCTGTTGAAACGTTGTTGTGATGCCTCGTGTAAGGAGGAGAAATGCGTACCATCACGTTTCCGACTTTGATAAAGGTCGGATTGTAGCCTATCGCGATTGCGGTTGATCGTATCGCAACATTGCTGCTCGCGTTGGTCGAGATCCAATGACTGTTAGCAGAATATAGAATCGGTGGGTTCAGGAGGGTAACACGGAACGCCGTGCTGGATCCCAATGGCCTCGTATCACTAGCAGCCGAGATGACAGGCATCTTATCCGCATGGCTGTAACGGATCGTGCAGCCACGTCTCGATCCCTGAGTCAACAGATGGGGCCGTTTGCAAGACAACAACCATCTGCACGAACAGTTCGACGACGTTTGCAGCAGCATGGACTATGAACTCGGAGACCATGGCTTCGGTTAACCTTGACGCTGCATCACCACAGACAGGAGCGCCTGCGATGGTGTACTCAACGACGAACCTGGGTGTACGAATGGCAAAACATCATTTTTTCGGATCAGTCCAGGTTCTGTTTACAGCATCATGATGGTCGCATCCGTGTTTGGCGACATCGCGGTGAACGCACATTGGAAGCGTGTATTCGTCATCGCCATACTGGCGTATCATCCGGCGTGATCGTATGGGTTGCCATTGGTTGCACGTCTCGGTCACCTCTTGTTCGCATTGACCGCAGTTTGAACAGTGGACGTTACATTTCAGATGTGTTACGACCCGTGGCTCCACCCTTCATTCGATCCCTGCGAAACCCTACATTTCAGCAGGATAAAGTGCGACCGCATGTTGCAGGTCCTGTACGGACCTTTCGGGATACAGAAAATGTTCGACTGCTGCCCTGGCCAGCACATTCTCCAGATCTCTCACCAATTGAAAACTTCTGGTCAATGGTGGCCGAGCAACTGTTCGTCACAATACGCCAGTCACTACTCTTGATGAATTGTGGTATTGTGTTGAAGCTGTATGGGCAGCTGTACCTGTACACGCCATCCATGCTCTGTTTGACTCAATGCCCAGGCGTACCAAGGCCGTTATTACGGCCAGAAGTGGTTGTTCTGGGTACTGAGTTCTCAGGATCTATGCACCCAAATTGCGTGAAAATATAATCACATGTCAGTTCTAGCATAATATATTTGTCCAATGAATACCCGTTCATCATCTGCATTTCTTCTTGGTGTAGTAATTTTAATGGCCAGTAGTGTATATAAACGGAGCAGAGGTGAATCGGGATTCATGCTGGCCATGATACGGGTTGCAAATGGGGAACTCCATTGACATAAGCGACTTTGAAAAAGGACACATTCTTACGGCACGATGGCTGTGAACGAGCAACTCAGAAACGACGAAGCTGGCCTGCTGTTCGCATGCTGCAATTGAGAGCGCCAACGGAAAGTGGCTGAGGGACGGTGGAACCAGAAGTAGGCAACAAAGTGTTGGACGTTCACGGCACATCACATAATGTGGAGATTGGCGGCGTGCGCTATCTGAAAAGCAGGACAGACGGTGTTTTGTGAGAGGTATGACGACAGAGTACAATACTGGGACAGGCACAAGTGTTTCTGAGACTGCCTTTCAGCGCCTCCTGTTGAACATGGGGCTCTGCAGCAGACGCCAGGCTGGTCCTTTTGAAGGAGCACGGCCGATTTCCTTCCTCATTCTTCAAACAATCCGAGCTTATGCTCTGTCTCTAATGGCCTCGTTGTTGCCGGGACGTTAAACACTAATCTTTCTTCCCTCTTTCCACAGCAAACGACACTTAGCGTGCTCTCGTGTTGATCCAACAACATCGTCAACTACGACTGCAGTGGGAACGACATCACCGTGATTGGACTGTGGATCATCGGAAACGTGTCGCGTGGTCGGACGAATAGCATTTCTTGTTGCAAAAGGTCACGTGCGGATAAACTGTGCTACAGGAGTTGTTGTGGTCTTCAGTCTGCGGGCTTTCAAATAAAAAATGTGGCCCTCAACTACGTACCCTCAGACTCAAAGTTGAAATGTTAATATTTTTGGCTGGTTTCGTTGTCTGGGGACTGGGATACGTAGTTGCCGCATTACAAGCCAAATACTGCTGAGTCTACACTATACAATATGAATATACACATGGATCGAATGGTTGAAGGTTCCTATCACTCGGCAATTGCGAATTTTGAATGTAACATAAAAATTTATAAATGAAAGATTGCAATTAAATAGAATCTGCAGGTCCTATTTTAACGACTTTAAATGGTGAGTACGATAGCAGAAGTACTTTTAAGAATGCCGTTTACTTCTGCAAAACACTTATTGGTGTCGATGGTACAGCAGTTAAATAAAATATAAGTTGAGTAACAGGGAAACAATAGATTCCTACTTCACATAATTAGTTTTGAACACATAGCTCGCGAGATATTCACTTCTTCAAATGGTTCAAATGGCTCTGAGCACTATGGGACTTAACTCCTGAGGTCATCAGTCTCCTAGAACTTAGAACTACTTAAACCTAACTAACCTAAGGACATCACACACATCCATGCCCGGAGCAGGATTCGAACCTGCGACCGTAGCGGTCGCGCAGTTCCAGACTGTAACGCCCAGAACCGCTCGGCCACTTCGGCCGGCTCACTTCTTCATGCATACTATGTCACTTGTCCGTCTCCATAGCTAAGTGGTGAATGCGGCTCATCGCGATGTGAAACACCCGGGTTCGGTAACTGGCTGTGCCGGCATTTTCGCTCGGTGGGATGTCTAGAGTGGGGTACACCCAGCCTTTTGAGACCAACTGAGGAGCTACTTCACCGTGTAGAAGTGATTCCAAGATCGAGAAACCCAGCAAGGACAGGGAGAGCGATATGATGACCACATGATCCTCAGCGCCACATCCAATGACATCATCGTCAGAGGATGACACGGCAGTCGGTCGTGCCCGATTGGCCTATCTAGGACCACAACGTGGAACTTTACTTTTAATTTACTTTTCACTTCGTAAAAGTTGGTAATCAAATACTGGTCATTTCTTTCCGAGCCTACGATCTACCGAATTAAGTGTGCCTTAGAGGATCGACCACAATAACGTATCTACAGGGTTATTACAAATGATTGAAGCGATTTCACAGCTCTAAAATAACTTTATTATTTGAGATATTTTCACAATGCTTTACACACACATACAACAACTCAAAAAGTTTTTTTAGGCATTCACAAATGTTCGATATGTGCCCCTTCAGTGATTCGGCAGACATCAAGCCGATAATCAAGTTCCTCCCACACTCGGTGCAGCATGTCCCCATCAATGAGATCGAAAGCATCGTTGATGCGAGCTCGCAGTTCTGGCACGTTTCTTGGTAGAGGAGGTTTAAACACTGAATCTTTCACATAACCCCACAGAAAGTAATCGCATGGGGTTAAGTTGGGAGAGCGTGGAGGCCATGACATGAATTGCTGATCATGATCTCCACCACGACTCATCCATCGGTTTTCCAATCTCCTGTTTAAGAAATGCCGAACATCATGATGGAAGTGCGGTGGAGCACCATCCTGTTGAAAGATGAAGTCGGCGCTGTCGGTCTCCAGTTGTGCCATGAGCCAATTTTCCAGCATGTCCAGATACACGTGTCCTGTAACGTTTTTTTCGCAGAAGAAAAAGGGGCCGTAAACTTTATACCGTGAGATTGCACAAAACACGTTAACTTTTGGTGAATTGCGAATTTGCTGCACGAATGCGTGAGGATTCTCTACCTCCCAGATTCACACATTGTGACTGTTCACTTCACTATTAAGAAAAAATGTTGCTTCATCACTGAAAACAAGTTTCGCACTCAACGCATCCTCTTCCGTGAGCTGTTGCAACAGCGCCGAAAATTCAAAGCGTTTGACTTTGTCATCTGGTGTCAGGGCTTGTAGCAACTGTAAACGGTAAGGCTTCTGCTTTAGCCTTTTCCGTAAGATTTTCCAAACCGTCGGCTGTGGTACGTTTAGCTCCCTGCTTGCTTTATTCGTCGACTTCCGCGGGCTACGCGTGAAACTTGCCCACACGCGTTCAACCGTTTCTTCGCTCACTGCAGGCCGACCCGTTGATTTCCCGTTACACAGCCATCCAGAAGCTTTAAACTGCGCATACCATCGCAGAATGGAGTTAGCAGTTGGTGGATCTTTGTTGAACTTCGTCCTGTAGTGTCGTTGCACTGTTACGACTGACTGATGTGAGTGCATTTCAAGCACGACATACGCTTTCTCGGCTCCTGTCGCCATTTTGTCTCACTGCGCTCTCGAGCGCTCTGGCGGCAGAAACCTGAAGTGCGGCTTCAGCCGAACAAAAGTTTATGAGTTTTTCTACGTATCTGTAGTGTGTCATGACCATATGTCAATGAATGGAGCTACAGTGAATTTATAAAATCGCTTCAATCATTTGTAATAGCCCTGTACATGTCCTATTGAGGACTCGCTACATGCTTTCTTGCACATCCAGCCGCACATCCACGTAGTCACGAACAGCACCGCTACAGCGCCTCACCCATGACTCCCAGGCGGTAATTGAGAGCGACGACGATGACTCCCTGGTCGAGCAGGAAGTCCGGGCCGTACTCGCTGGCGGAGCTGCTGCCTGCCCAGAAGTGGCCGCCGTAGATCCACACCATGACCGGCAGCAGGGCCTCCTCGGACAACTGAAAAGAGATACGAACAAAACTAATGACTCGGAATGACGGCGATAAATTAGTTTCACACACACTCCCAAGTTACTGAAATAGAGCCAACAATGCGAGATCGTAAGGCAAGGTCACACGCGATGACCTGTCTGCACACATTGAAAGATATGCGTTTGTTTCGCACTCGTTTCACATTTTCATCATTTTTATTCTTACGATGGCATGCCCTTGTTGCCCTTAATTTTCTTTGTCGAAGTCACACAGATACTTGAGAGAGGATGGGTGCAAGGTATTTTGTTTTATTTTCCGTTAAATTCAGCAGTCCCATTCCTGTAGCCAAAATGATTTCCTTTCCCGCCTTGACCGTCTAGCTTGAAGGCATGGGTGAGCGTTTTGAATGTCACGTAGAGGCCAAAGAAGCCCCTTTTACTTATTCTCCCAAGTACTAGCACCAACCATTGGAATCTCACTTTCCCGTATTTTTTGGTGCCGCCAAGAGGTGTCTCTGAAACGGGGACTAGTTTCCGAGGCTTTTCCGCCAACCCCACTGGATGTTGGAACGGGGGCCACCTCCCTCTCCTAAGAAATTCCTCTCTGAACAAGGAGGAGAAGTTCACTTTGGCAGGGAGAGTTTTCTAGACTTTGGTTAGTAAGCGTATGTGTTCCTAGCGTACTCGAAATTAGATATTGTCAAGATGCGTGTAGTGACTTAGGAAGTTAGTAAACTCAAACGTATCAGCGCCTTGCCGGCCGCGGTGGCCGTGCAGCTCTAGGCGCTCCAGTTCGGAGCCGCGCTGCTGCTACGGTCGCAGGTTAGAATCCTGCCTCGCGCATGGGTGTGTGTGATGTCCTTAGGTTAGTTAGGTTTAAGTAGTTCTAAGTTCTAGGGGACTGATGACCACAGCAGTTGAGTCCCATAGTTCTCAGAGCCATTTGAACCATTTTTGTATCGGTGCCTTCTTGTTCCTTAGTCGGAGAGAGTATGAAGCAGTCCTTATTCGTGTCAAAATTACATCAGTTTTCTACTCGCAAAGAAGTCAGAACTAATAATTTTGGTTCCGTCTGCAGTTTGCCTGTTTACACCGCTTGGTCAACTGCTCTTGTTTTCTCTATTAAAGAATTATAAGCAATTACCTTTTTATCTAGACTGTAGGAATTCTTGGTCCTACGTTCCACAAACATGCGTGACTCCTATATATTTCAGTAAACTCAACAATGAACTTCCTATAGCGCTTTTTTTAAATAGGAACTCCCATTTTTTATTACATATTCGTGTAGTACGTAAAGAAATATGAATGTTTTAGTTGGACCACTTTTTTCGCTTTGTGAAGGTGGCTCTGTAATAGTTCTGTATTTTAATTTAAAAAACCTACCTGTTACCAACTGTTCGTCTAAAATTCTGAGCCATATGTTTGGGACTATTACAGCGCCATCTGTCAAAAAAGTGAAAAAAGCGCCCAACTAAAACATTCATATTTCTTTACGTACTACAGGAATATGTAATAAAAATGGGGGTTCCTATTTTTAAAAAAACGCAGATGATATCCGTTTGACCTATGGCAGCGCCATCTAGCGGGCCAACCATAGCGCCATCTGGTTTCCCCCTTCAAGCTAGACGAGTTTCGTTCTTTGTAGTTTTTCGTTTGATGCTTATTTCGTGAGATATTTGGCCCGGCCACGATCAATGGACCACCCTGTATATGTCGGAAATTGCATTCCATTGCAAGATGAGATTCATGCTTTGTGTGTTCTTTTGTCGAAATTCAGTTTCCTCTTGATAAAACTGGCTGTTCTTCCAGAGCAATGCAGCAAGATACTTTTTCAATTTTTTCAATTAGAATATTTTAAACCGTGAAACAGTCAGGAAGTGTTTGTCGTACTAATGAAGGTACACACATAAAGTAAGAGTTCTACAGCTTCTCCTATTGTTTCGTGCTGGAATCTAGAAATAACTACAGTTCTCATTTAAATATCAGTCATTCGAAGCAAAAAAGTCTAGGAAACAAGGGCTCTAACACTCATGCATCATGAGTACATCATCTTCGGTACTATGGAACAGATCTCTTCCACTGCAAGGTATTTTCCACAGTTTGAAAGATGGTAGTATGGACCGCAACAAGAACAAGTGTCCAATAAACATGCGATCTAAGGCACATAAGTGCATTCCCTAAGAGCCATGAGCTATTCTTCATTTTTGCTACTGTGAAACGCACCTCTTCTACTGAACAAGTGCTCAAAGCTCTTAAAGTATGTATTTTATCTTGTTTTAGTCCATACCACATCATCCTAAAATATGGTAAGCAAATCTCTTGCAGTAGAAGAGATTTGTTGAAATG
The DNA here is from genome assembly GCF_023864275.1 of Schistocerca cancellata. NCBI lineage: Eukaryota > Metazoa > Arthropoda > Insecta > Orthoptera > Acrididae > Schistocerca > Schistocerca cancellata. Next base: position 1,257,605,366 of record NC_064626.1, read on the forward strand.
GTTGAAATGGCTCTGAGCACTATGGGACTTAACTTCTGAGGTCATCAGTCCCCTTGAACTTAGAACTACTTAAACCTAACTAACCTAAGGACATCACACACATCCATGCCCGGGGCAGGATTCGAACCTGCGACCGTAGCGGTCGCGCGGTTCCAGACTGAAGCGCCTAAAACCGCTCGGCCACTCTGGCCGGCAGGGATTTGTTCCACAGTATCGAAGATGAAGAAGAGCTCGTAGCTCTTAAGGCAAGCATTTTAGAGCCCAGACCTTTTTTGCTTCCAATGTTCGTATCTGAATATTGACAGTTCCTCCTGGGACACTGTGTGTATAAAATTTACTACACGCAAAATAGAGATTATGGTGATGACTGAACTGGTCTCGCCGAAGATACACGCTAATGAGGTGAGGTGACCTATGCGCACCTCGGACGACTCACCGACGGCGTGTAGAGGTTGAGGTAGAGGCAGTCCTCAGAGCCGGACAGCTGCGGGCCCATCGCCTGCAGGCAGTCGTCCGCCTCTTCCACGGCGTCACGCACGCCCTCCCACTGTGCCACCGGCTGCGGCGGCTGCCAACAGGAAGAACACGTGAGAAGTTTCATCTGGCACACTATTCTCAAACTAACATCATTTCTATATTTTCAGTTATTTTTGAAACTGGTATCGACTTCTACTTCGTCAATGTAATGCAAAGACCCTTTGAAATACACTCCTGGAAATGGAAAAAAGAACACATTGACACCGGTGTGTCAGACCCACCATACTTGCTCCGGACACTGCGAGAGGGCTGTACAAGCAATGATCACACGCACGGCACAGCGGACACACCAGGAACCGCGGTGTTGGCCGTCGAATGGCGCTAGCTGCGCAGCATTTGTGCACCGTCGCCGTCAGTGTCAGCCAGTTTGCCGTGGCATACGGAGCTCCATCGCAGTCTTTAACACTGGTAGCATGCCGCGACAGCGTGGACGTGAACCGTATGTGCAGTTGACGGACTTTGAGCGAGGGCGTATAGTGGGCATGCGGGAGGCCGGGTGGACGTACCGCCGAATTGCTCAACACGTGGGGCGTGAGGTCTCCACAGTACATCGATGTTGTCGCCAGTGGTCGGCGGAAGGTGCACGTGCCCGTCGACCTGGGACCGGACCGCAGCGACGCACGGATGCACGCCAAGACCGTAGGATCCTACGCAGTGCCGTAGGGGACCGCACCGCCACTTCCCAGCAAATTAGGGACACTGTTGCTCCTGGGGTATCGGCGAGGACCATTCGCAACCGTCTCCATGAAGCTGGGCTACGGTCCCGCACACCGTTAGGCCGTCTTCCGCTCACGCCCCAACAACGTGCAGCCCGCCTCCAGTGGAGTCGCGACAGGCGTGAATGGAGGGACGAATGGAGACGTGTCGTCTTCAGCGATGAGAGTCGCTTCTGCCTTGGTGCCAATGATGGTCGTATGCGTGTTTGGCGCCGTGCAGGTGAGCGCCACAATCAGGACTGCATACGACCGAGGCACACAGGGCCAACACCCGGCATCATGGTGTTGGGAGCGATCTCCTACAGTGGCCGTACACCACTGGTGATCGTCGAGGGGACACTGAATAGTGCACGGTACATCCAAACCGTCATCGAACCCATCGTTCTACCATTCCTGGACCGGCAAGGGAATTTGCTGTTCCAACAGGACAATGCACGCTCGCATGTATCCCGTGCCACCCAACGTGCTCTAGAAGGTGTAAGTCAACTACCCTGGCCAGCAAGATCTCCGGATCTGTCCCCCATTGAGCATGTTTGGGACTGGATGAAGCGTCGTCTCACGCGGTCTGCACGTCCAGCACGAACGCTGGTCCAACTGAGGCGCCAGGTGGAAATGGCATGGCAAGCCGTTCCACAGGACTACATCCAGCATCTCTACGATCGTCTCCATGGGAGAATAGCAGCCTGCATTGCTGCGAAAGGTGGATATACACTGTACTAGTGCCGACATTGTGCATGCTCTGTTGCCTGTGTCTATGTGCCTGTGGTCCTGTCAGTGTGATCATGTGATGTATCTGACCCCAGGAATGTGTCAATAAAGTTTCCCCTTCCTGGGACAATGAATTCACGGTGTTCTTATTTCAATTTCCAGGAGTGTAATAATATTTATATTGGCGCACATCATTTAATTTTTAGCACTCATTCTCTTTTCTAGTGTGCCGTGTATTAGCGATTCATGGCACAGTCGTATTCCTGTCTCACTTTGCTGTTGGTTCTAGCGCTGCAGCAGAGTGTGTCTGCAAATGTCCTATTTTGGTTCAAATGGCTTTGAGCACTACGGGACTTAACTTCTGACGTCATCAGTCCCCTAGAACTTGGAACTACTTAAACCTAACTAACCTAATGACATCACACACATCCATGCCCGAAGCAGGATTCGAACATGCGACCGTAGCTGTCGCGCGGTTTCAGACTGTAGCGCCTAGAACCGCTCGGCCACTCCGGCCGGCTTTCCTATTTTCTAACTTTCAAGTTGGTGTGATGTATGGCAGCTACGTCTAAATGTGGAAAAATGTGTGATAATGCAGACGAATAGGAAGAACAATCCTGTAATGATCGGACACAATATTGCTACTGCCCTGCTTAACACAATCAAGTCGTTTAAATATCTGAGCACAACGTTGCAGAGCGATATGAAATGGAACGAGCGTGTGAGAAGTGTGGTAGGGAGTAGAGTGCTGCAACGCTCAGCGTTTGACCGGTCACGGCTCGCCTGTTGACGGGGGGACCGAGCCGCTCGTGTCCGGCCCCACACCACTCGGCTCGGTCACGTACTCGCGCCGTGTCTGATGTCCGGATTCCGGACACGCGGATAACCGAGGCCGGCCGCGTTGGTCTAGCGGTTCTGGCGCTGCAGTCCGGAACCGCGGGACTGCTACGGTCGCAGGTTCGAATCCTGCCTCGGGCATGGGTGTGTGTGATGTCCTTAGGTTAGTTAGGTTTAAGTAGTTCTAAGTTCTAGGGGACTTATGACCTCAGATGTTGAGTCCCATAGTGCTCAGAGCCATTTGGATAACCGAGCATGACCGGTCACCGCTGACGTCCCACCTCGCCACCTCGCCCCGGCTCGCTGCACTGTACTTTACTGTACAAATCCAACGCCTCTCTCTCTCTCTCTTTCTCTTTCTCTTTCTCTTCCTCTCTCTCTCACACACACAGTGTATTTATCTCTCTCTCTCTCTCTCTCTTTTAATACAAAAGTAACATTTCCAAGAACGGGTACGTGACACAGCTAAATTCATAAAGCACTTGGAAAGTAATATGATATTTCAGTAAGACAGCGGATAGAAGACGAGTCTCATTTCCAAACAAAAGAGATATTTTTCCTTTCATTTATAGGAAACATTAAATAAGTGATTTCCCTGTAATCTAGAAGACAACCATCTTCATAAAGAAAGCACACAAAGAACATTAAACATTTACAGACGTAACTTGTCACACTTTTCAATTGTTTACAACATAAACAAAATTATAGTTATTGTTGATCCGCAGTCAATCACTAACGCGTTCCGGATTTAATTGGCTGCGGCAATTTGTTAGTAACATGCCGGCTTTACTAAAGCGCCTTTCACTAGGTGCGCTTGTTGCTGGGATACATAAAATACGTCTTGCAACTGTAGCCAAATCTGGCAGATCTTTTTCATGTCTGCTCCACCACTTTAAGGTGTCATCATCATCTCCGGGGGGGCATTAAAATGTACAGATCTATTTCATCTGCTGCGCATGATCTGTTGTTCCTCCATTCCTTGAAACGATCTCTCTTTCTGGGTGGTGATGATACAGTACTTGAAGGATCTATGATAATAAACAAAAGAGACAACTAATACAGAACTGATATCGAAATCATCGAAACGTTCCCGTAAGAGACCGATGACCTCGCTGTTTGGTCTCTACCCCAAAAAACCCGACCCCCGTTCCCATAAAAACGAGATGTTTTACGTTAATGAAATATTATACGAGTCACAACATTCCCGTTTCTCTATAATACACTTCCCACTAACTATGCAAAAACGATTATGTTAATGATTGCATGTTGAACCTGCGTACGTAGCACACATTTGTCGCACATTGCTAAGAATTTACTACTTTTCACTTATTTCAAGCATATTAAGATCACTGAAGGACGGCCAAAGAAACGATCTTTGTGAGGTCTCTTGCAACTGTGTTTCTTTAAATGAGTGGTTCCCGACTGCAGAAACAATAAAGTGGAGCTTTTTATGCACGATACGTACCCAGTAGACGCACTGTTTCCATCTACAACCAACAGAAATGTACTCCATACTTGGCTTTTTAGACCTTCCCGTTTCTTTAATGTGTAAACATTGATTTCAATCTTACGTCTTACTACACTGGCTTCTTCGCGCTGCTTGATTACATAGAGAGACACACCACAAATGAGAAGCCCCTACTGGCTGCAGTGTCACGCGGATAATAACACGTGTAAATGTGTTTGAAGTTATGTGCCACGTATTCGGTCACGGCTTCTATGCTCGGTCACACGAACTAGTGCGGGTAGCCTATCCAGTTAGGGTGTGCTCGCCCCACCTCGTATTTTGTGCTCGCGTACTCGGTCATGCAGGACTCTAGTAGGGAGCCCGCCCGGTTAGCCGTTCGGTCTAACACACTGCTTTCCGGCCGGATTAGTGTCGAGGTCCGGTGTGCCGGCCAGTCTGTGGATGGTTTTTAAGGCGGTTTTCCATCTGCCTCGGTGAATGACGGCTGGTTCCCCTTATTCCGCCTCAGTTACACGATGTCGGCGATTGCTACGCAAACACTGTCTCAATGTACGCGCACACCATAATTACTCTACCACGCAAACATTGGGGCTACACTCGTCTGGTGTGAGACGTTCCCGTGGAGGTCCACTCGGGGCCGAACCGCACAATAACCCTGGTTTCGATGTGGGGCGGCGGTGCTGTGAGTGGACTGCTGTAGCCTGTTGTGGGGTTGTGTACCACTGCGGGCTACGGCGGGTACGAAATCTCTCCGTCGTTTCTAGGTCCCCAGTTCCATACAAAACAATAGAACACTGTGGCCGGAAAGGAGATTGGTCGACTTTGGTTTACTGGGAGAATTTTAGAAAAGGTTTGTTCATCTGTAAAGGAGATAGCATATGGGACCCTAGTGCGACCTATTCTTGAGTGCTGCTCGAGTGTTTGGGATCCGTACCGGGTCAGACCGAAGGGAGACATCAGTTCAGAGGCGGGTTGCCAAATTTGTTACCGGTAGCTTCTAAGAGCACGTAAGTGTAATGGAGATGCTTCGGGAGTTCAAATAGGAATCCCTGGAAGGAAGGCGACGTTCTTTTCGAGAAACAGTATTGAGAAAATTTAAAGAACCGGCATTTAAAGCTGACTGCTACGCGATTCTAGTGCCGCTAACATACACTGCGCGTAAGGGGCCACTAAGATAAGATAAGAGAAATTAGGGCTCATACGGAGGCATACAGACACTCGTTTTTCCCTCGTTCTGTTTACAAGTGGAACAGGAAAGGAAATGACTATTAGTGGTACAAGGTACCCTCCGCCACGCACCGTACGGTGGCTTGCAGAGCATCTATGTAGATGTCGATGTGTTGTTGTTGTGGTCTTCAGTCCTGAGACTGGTTTGATGCAGCTCTCCATGCTACTCTATCCTGTGCAAGCTTCTTCATCTCCCAGTACCTACTGCAACCTACATCCTTCTGAATCTGCTTAGTGTATTCATCTCTTGGTCTCCCCCTACGATTTTTACCCTCCACGCTGCCCTCCAATACTAAATTGGTGATCCCTTGATGCCTCAGAACATGTCCTACTAACCGATCCCTTCTTCTAGTCAAGTTGTGCCACAAACGACTCTTCTCCCCAATCCTATTCAATACTTCCTCATTAGTTATGTGATCTACTCATCTAATCTTCAGCATTCTTCTGTAGCACCACATTTCGAAAGCTTCTATTCTCTTCTTGTCTAAACTATTTACCGTCCATGTTTCACTTCCATACATGGTTACACTCCATACAAATACTTTCAGAAATGACTTCCTGACACTTAAATCTATACCCGATGTTAACAAATTTCTCTTCTTCAGAAACGCTTTCTTTGCCATTGTCAGTCTACATTTTATATCCTCTCTACTTCGACCATCATCAGTTATTTTGCTCCCCAAATAGCAAAATTCCTTTACTACTTTAAGTGTCTCATTTCCTAATCTAATACCCTCAACATCACCCGACTTAATTCGACTACATTCCATTATCCTCGTTTTGCTTTTGTTGATGTTCATCTTATATCCTCCCTTCAAGACACCATCCATTCCGTTCAACTGCTCTTCCAAGTCCATTGCTGTCTCTGACAGAATTACAATGTCATCGGCGAACCTCAACGTTTTTATTTCTTCTCCAAGGATTTTAATACCTACTCCGAATTTTTCTTTTGTTTCCTTTACTGCTTGCTCAATATACAGATTGAATAACATCGGGGAGAGGCTACAACCCTGTCTTACTCCCTTCCCAACCACTGCTTCCCTTTCATGTCCCTCGACTCTTATCACTGCCATCTGGTTTCTGTACAAATTGTAAATAGCCTTTCGCTCCCTGTATTTTACCCCTGCCACCTTTAGAAATTGAAAGAGAGTATTCCAGTCAACATTGTGAAAAGCTTTCTCTAAGTCTACAAATGCAAGAAACGTAGGTTTGCCTTTCCTTAATCTTTCTTCTAAGATAAGTCGTAAGGTCAGTATTGCCTCACGTGTTCCAGTATTTCTATGGAATCCAAACTGATCTTCCCCGAGGTCGGCTTCTACTAGTTTTTCCATTCGTCTGTAAAGAATTAGTGTTAGTATTTTGCAGGTGTGGCTTATTAAACTGATTGTTCGGTAATTTTCACATCTGTCAACATCTGCTTTCTTTGGGATTGGAATTATTATATTCTTCTTGAAGTCTGATGGTATTTCGCCTGTTTCATACATCTTGCTCACCAGATGGTAGAGTTTTGTCAGGACTGGCTCTCCCAAGGCCGTCAGTAGTTCCAATGGAATGTTGTCTACTCCAGGGGCCTTGTTTCGACTCAGGTCTTTCAGTGCTCTGTCAAACTCTTCACGCAGTATCGTATCTCCATTTCATCTTCATCTACATCCTCTTCCATTTCCATAATATTGTCCTCAAGTGCATCGCCCTTGTATAGACCCTCTATATACTCCTTCCACCTTTCTGCTTTCCCTTCTTTGCTTAGAACTGGGTTTCCATCTGAGCTCTTGATGTTCATACAAGTGGTTCTCTTATCTCCAAAGGTCTCTTTAATTTTCCTGTAGGCAGTATCTATCTTACCCCTAGTGAGACAAGCCTCTACATCCTTACATTTGTCCTCTAGCCATCCCTGCTTAGCCATTTTGCACTTCCTGTCGATCTCATTTTTGAGACGTTTGTATTCCTTTTTGCCTGCTTCATTTACTGCATTTTTATATTTTCTCCTTTCATCAATTAAGTTCAATATTTCTTCTGTTACCCAAGGATTTCTACTAGCCCTCGTCGTTTTACCTACTTGATCCTCTGTTGCCTTCACTACTTCATCCCTCAAAGCTACCCATTCTTCTTCTACTGTATTTCTTTCCCCCATTCCTGTCAATTGTTCCCTTATGCTCTCCCTGAAACTCTGTACAACCTCTGGTTTAGTGAGTTTATCCAGGTACCATCTCCTTAAAGTCCCACCTTTTTGTAGTTTCTTCAATTCTAATCTGCAGTTCATAACCAATAGATTGTGGTCAGAGTCCACATCAGCCCCTGGAAATGTCTTACAATTTAAAACCTGGTTCCTAAATCTCTGTCTTACCATTATATAATCTATCTGATACCTTTTAGTATCTCCAGGGTTCTTCCATGTATATAACATTCTATCATGATTCTTAAACCAAGTGTTAGCTATGATTAAGTTGTGCTCTGTGCAAAATTCTACCAGGCGGCTTCCTGTTTCATTCCTTAGCCCCAATCCATATTCACCTACTACGTTTCCTTCTCTCCCTTTTCCTACACTCGAATTCCAGTCACCCATGACTATTAAATTTTCGTCTCCCTTCACTGTCGATGTAGAACAACATAATTGTTGCTCACAGCACCACAGCGGCAAGCCATCACAGCGAGGAGTCTGGCGTACGACAGAGTTGCACCGGCGCTAGGCCACTAGGGCAGGGGTCTCCAAACTTCTTAGTCTGCGGGCCACATTGACTCCTCCACGAAGTCATAAGGGCCAAGATCTACCTAGTGGGATTAAAGCACTCTAGCACTCCATGATCACCGTAATGTAAGGCTAAAGGAAAGATGAAATCGCAAAAATCTAAGGTTGTGGGAATAGCTACCACTGAAACGAACTACACGATTTTTATTTAATTACATAATTTTGATTGGTGGACGTACCTGACCGAATTGCTGGCATATTTTATTCTGGCGAATTTCACCGACAAAAAAGTATGTCACTGCACATTCTTCACGAAAGCGTCCTGCAAAGTTAACGAAATCTCTAAATCATTGTTAGCAAAACTATTACTGCAAGACGTAACAGAGGTAGAGTATGTCAACGCATTGTTATTTCAAGCGGCGCAACAATTAGTTTAGTTATGTAGTCTTGTAGCGAGTAGCAGAGCCAATGTCGCGGTGTATTGGTCGCGATAGGCCTCGAAACTCAATTGGTGGCAGGTAGCACCTCAAATATTTGGCGTGACGGATACCGGGGATGTCCGGCCAGCTAACGCGGGCCGGTTTGCCGGCCGTCGCGGGCCGGTTTCCGGGCCGCAATTTGGAGACCCCTGCACTAGGGCATGCTGCCTGGTCCTCTTTATGTCTGGAGTGGCGGGCTGACGATGTTGTCCAGCAAATTGTGGCACCTTGGAGAATGGGGTGGCCGGTCTCGTACGGAAGACCGGAAGCTAAAGAAGACAGCACGGGTAATGTAACTGATGATGATAAACAGAAGGCCGAAATTCTAAACCTAGCTTTCAAAAGCTCGTTTACGGTAGAGGACTGCAGCACCAATCCCCCTTTCAATTATCGAACAAACGCAAGGATGGCTTGGTGTTAAGTGTGATGAAACGTCCCCTTAGAACAATTTCTGAATTACTGTGCTGATAAACCTCTTACACTCTGCTTTTCAAACAGCTGAGCAAAACTGAACGTACTCAAACATTCACTAAAGTGACACACAATATTTTTAGCGCAACGCAATCTGACTTTCTGAAATCCCTACAAAGGAATGGCCCTGACTAACATTAACCTGTACCTTTCACAAATCACTTACCTCACAAAAATCTTCGTTACTCAAGCTACTGCAATACAGCGAGCGCCACTACTGCCAGCTAAATAAAAGATTCAAACTACAGAAGGCACTAACTACTGATAGGCATAGTTAGCAATTGAAAGATGTTAATAGAGAACAAACAATGTATTTACCTTAACAGTCATAATATATATAATAGTTCATGACATCAAGTGTTACAAATTTCAAAACTCCGCCATCTCTCTCCCCACATCCACCACTGCTGGCGGCTCACCTCCAACTGCGCAACGCTACGCGCTGTTAACAACCAGCTGCCCAACACTACAATGGCAGACAACAATGCTAACTAGTCACAGACTGCACACAGCACAGCCAGTGATTTTCATACAGAGCGCTACGTAACGTTGCCAATAAGAAAATACAAACAGCCTACTTACAAGTGTATCTGGGATTGTAAAACAGTTAAGATCCTTAGACGCCAGGGAGGCATCTGATCCAGACGGTATCGCCATAAGATTTCATGTTGACTATGCTACAAATATAGCACCATTATTATCCATCATCTATCAGAGATCATTGGAACAGCAGAAGAAGGCCCAGGTCATAGCAGTCTATAAAAAGGGCAGAAAAACAGATTCACAAAATTACCGGCCAATTTCACTGACATCAATTTGTTGTAGAATCATGGAACATATTTTCTGTTCAGACATAATGACCTTTCTGCACTCTGAGAAGCTCACCTGCAGAAAGCAGCACTGTTTTAGGAAACAGCGGTCATCCGGGACACAGCTGGCATTCTTTGCGCATGATCTACAACAGGCTCTAGATACCGGCTCCCAGGTTGATGCCATATTCTTCGACTTTCGGAGGGCGTTCGACTAAGTTCCGCGCTTTCGCTTGCCCCGGAAAGTGCGCGCTGACGGTCTATCCGATGACATATGCGGTTAGATAGATAGTTTTCTAACAGGCAGAAAGCAGTATGTCGTCCTGAATGGTGTGACTTCAACAAAAACAAGCGTAACTTCAGCTGTGGCCCAGGGCAGCGTAATAGGACCTCTGCTTTTTACGATTTACATAAACGGCCTGGTTGATGGTATTGACAGCGGCATTAGACTATTTGCCGATGATGCTGTAGTCTACAGGAAAGTACTATCACACGAAAGTTGTAAACAAATCAATGAGGGTCTGCAGAAAATAAATGCGTGGTGTAATGACTGGCGGTTATCTCTGAATATTAGTAAGTGTAACCTACTGCGTATAACAAAGCGAAAATCCCCATTAATGTACGAGTACAAAATAAATGCCCAGTCATTGAAAGCGGTAACATCCGTCAAGTATCTAGGTGTGACTATTCGAAATGACCTCAAATAGAACGATCAGATTACACAAGTACCGGATAAGGCGAACTCTAGATTGCGGTTTATAGGTAGAAGCGATTCAGTCCTTGAACAAATGAAGTTGCTTATATTACTTTAGTTCGTTCAGTCTTAGGGGATCGTTCGTCTGTATGGAATCCTCACCAGTTGGGTCAAGTTCAAGAGATTGAGAAGGTCCAAAGAAGAGCAGCAAGATTCGTGACTGGTACATTTAGCAATCGCGAGAGCGTTACAAATCTCACAGAAATTTTGAAGTGGGATGCACTTGGAGATAGACGACGCACTAAACGGAATGGGCTGCTCACTAAATTCCAAAATGCGATCTTCGCCCAGGACGTAGAGCATATATTATTACCGCCAACTTTCATATCGCGCAATGGTCACCATTCAAAGATAAGGAAAATTAGACCTCGTACTGAGGCATTCAGACAGTCGCTTTTCCCTCGCGCGATCCACGAGTGGAACAGAGGGGGGGAATTTGACTTTGGCGCGAATAGTGCCCTACGCCACACACAGCCTGCTGGCTAGCGGAGTATGTATGTAGATATGTAGGAGACAGGAGCTGCGGCTGAGTGAAGGGAATGGCATCAACTTGGTGCCAGCACTGGTGGACCGTGGAAATCGATGAACAAGTCTTCGCATCTGTCTCTAGGTCATGCTTGGCACTCCGGCCGAGCTTGTTTAATCCTGGCATGGCTGGCCAAGGGAGTTCGTCCTGATAGTGGCGCTGTCCGGATGAAGGAGGGGGCGGGTGCGGTCGACATCTGAGGGAGCCCTGGTGGAGAACCAACACCAAGAAGGGCAGCTAGAATGCTAGCCAGCTAGCAGCCTCCGAAGACAGACTGGTGGACTTGCAGTCGGGACCGACGCATGGCTTTCTCTCAACACGGCGTATCGTCCTCGTGGTCTGGGGCGGTGAACGGTGCTTGGGTTCGTGGATGACAGTGCGGCCAAGAGTCTGGTGTTGTTAGCTGCACTGTGCTTTCGGCTTCTATGTTTAAATGAAATATTATTTTTGGCATAATATTTCTTGCTCCTTTTATTGGAAGGTAGGTGAAATTGTGTCAGGTATTGAGTTTTGCATTTTGGTAAATTGAGAGCTGAATATCGAATTCTTGTCGGGCTTCCAGCAGGATCAAACTGTCATGTGAGCACAATATTTCAGATGTCCACCTGGCCGTCATCACCAGGTGAGAAAAACTACGCTGCTCTCGCCGATAGCTGATCCCACTCGTAAATGACTGCACCTTTGAATGCATCGGAAGTATAACAGCGCATGCGCTATATACAGGGTGATTCAAAAAGACTACCACAACTTTAAAAATGTGTATTTAATGAAAGAAACATAATATAACCTTCTGTTATACATCATTACAAAGAGTATTTAAAAAGGTTTTTTTCACTCAAAAACAAGTTCAGAGATGTTCAATATGGCCCCCTCCAGACACTCGAGCAATATCAACCCGATACTCCAACTCGTTCCACACTCTCTGTAGCATATCAGGCGTAACAGTTTGGATAGCTGCTGTTATTTCTCGTTTCAAATCATCAATGGTGGCTGGGAGAGGTGGCCGAAACACCATATCCTTAACATACCACCATAAGAAAAAATCGCAGGGGGTAAGATCACGGCTTCTTGGAGGCCAGTGATGAAGTGATCTGTCACGGGCTGCCTGGCGGCCGATCCATCGCCTCGGGTAGTTGACGTTCAGGTAGTTACAGACAGATAAGTGCCAATGTGGTGGCGCTCCATCCTGCTGAAATATGAATTGTTGTGCTTCTTGTTCGAGCTGAGGGAACAGCCAATTCTCTAACATCTCCAGGTACTGTAGTCCAGTTACAGTAGCACCTTCGAAGAAAAAGGGACCAAAGACTTTATTGGCTGAAATGGCACAGAAAACGTTCACCTTAGGCGAGTCACGTTCATACTGAGTTGTTTCCCGCGGATTCTCAGTGCCCCATATACAGACATTGTGACGGTTGACTTTCCCGTTAGTGTGGAAAGTTGCTTCATCACTAAACACAATCTTTGAAACGAAAGATTCATCTGTTTCCATTTGAGCAAGGATAAAATCACAGAAATCGATTCTTTTAATCTTATCAGCTGCAGACAGTGCTTGAACCAATTTCAGACGATAAGGTTTCATAACTAACCTTTTACGTAGGACTCTCCATACAGTTGATTGTGGAGTTTGCAGCTCTCTGCTAGCTCTGCGAGTCGATTTTCCTGGGCTGCGAACAAATGCTTGCTGGATGCATGCTACATTTTCATCACTCGTTCTCGGCCGTCCAGAACTTTTCCCTTTGCACAAACACCAATTCTCTGTAAACTGTTTATACCAACGTTTAATACACCACCTATCAGGAGGTTTAACACCATACTTCGTTCGAAATGCACGCTGAACAACTGTCGTCGATTCACTTCTGCCGTACTCAATAACACAAAAAGCTTTCTGTTGAGCGGTCGCCATCTTAGCATCAACTGACGCTGACGCCTAGTCAACAGCGCCTCAAGCGAACAAATGTACAACTAAATGAAACTTTATAGCTCCCTTAATTCGCCGACAGATAGTGATTAGCTCTGCCTTTTGTCGTTGCAGAGTTTTAAATTCCTAAAGTTGTGGTATTCTTTTTGAATCACCCTGTACAGTGCGCACGCGCACAATCATCCCTGCTGCACCCTGGGACAAAAAGAGTTGCAGCGCCTCCGGGGGTGAATACTGTTGAAAGCGATATATCGTTACACATGATTATTCATAGCCAGCCGTTTCAGATGCCATTGTTTCTTCATGTCTGATAAAACAGGATTCCACGTTTTACTTAGCGGGTATCCATTATCACGTTAATGATATTATCAGCTAGTCTGATTTCGACAGATTCTTTTAAAACGCAATCCCAGTGCCGCGATACACTTCCCGTGAAATAGAGGCACTCTTTGACATTTTGAAGACTGCGGTACATTCAATTTCATACACTATGTGATCAGAAGCATCCAGACAGCTCTATGTAATGCGTAAATGACCAGTACCTGACACTAGAGGCGTACCCGTCAGTGAAAAAGGGAGCAGCTAGTGTTGTCAGTAGAATGGTATTATACGAGGTGCATTCAAGTTCTAAGGCCTCCGATTTTTTTTTCTAATTAACTACTCACCCGAAATCGATGAAACTGGCGTTACTTTTCGACGTAATCGCCCTGCAGACGTACACATTTTTCACAACGCTGACGCCAGGATTCCATGGCAGCGGCGAAGGCTTCTTTAGGAGTCTGTTTTGACCACTGGAAAATCGCTGAGGCAATAGCAGCACGGCTGGTGAATGTGCGGCCACGGAGAGTGTCTTTCATTGTTGGAAAAAGCCAAAAGTCACTAGGAGCCAGGTCAGGTGAGTAGGGAGCATGAGGAATCACTTCAAAGTTGTTATCACGAAGAAACTGTTGCGTAACGTTAGCTCGATGTGCGGGAGCGTTGTCTTGGTGAAACAGCACACGTGCAGCCCTTCCCGGACGTTTTAATTGCAGTGGAGGAAGGAATTTGTTCTTCAAAACATTTTCGTAGTATGCACCTGTTACCGTAGTGCCCTTTGGAACGCAATGGGTAAGGATTACGCCCTCGCTGTCCCAGAACATGGACATCATCATTTTTTCAGCACTGGCGGTTACCCGAAATTTTTTTGGTGGTGGTGAATCTGTGTGCTTCCATTGAGCTGACTGGTGCTTTGTTTCTGGATAGAAAAATGGCATCCACGTCTCATCCATTGTCACAACCGACGAAAAGAAAGTCCCATTCATACTGTCGTTGCGCGTCAACATTGCTTGGCAACATGCCACACGGGCAGCCATGTGGTCGTCCGTCAGCATTCGTGGCACCCACCTGGATGACATTCTTCGCATTTTCAGGTCGTCATGCAGGATTGTGTGCACAGAACCCACAGAAATGCCAACTCTGGAGGCGATCTGTTCAACAGTCATTCGGCGATCCCCCAAAACAATTCTCTCCACTTTCTCGATCCTGTTGTCAGACCGGCTTGTGCGAGCCGGAGGTTGTTTCGGTTTGTTGTCACACGATATTCTGCCTTCATTAAACTGTCGCACCCACGAACGCACTTTTGACACAACCATAACTCCATGACCACATGTCTCCTTCAACTGTCGATGAATTTCAATTGGTTTCACACCACGTAAATTCAGAAAACGAATGAGTGCACGCTGTTCAAGTAAGGAAAACGTCGCCATTTTAAGTATTTAAAACAGTTCTCATTCTCGCCGCTGGCGGTAAAATTCCATCTGCCATACGGTGCTGCCATCTCTGGGACGTATTGACAATGAACGCGGCCTCATTTTAAAACAATGCGCATGTTTCTATCTCTTTCCAGTCCGGAGAAGAAAAATCGGAGGCCTTAGAACTTGAATGCACCCCGTATGTCGGTAAAGAGAGTTCAGTGACTTTGAACGTGGACCAGTCACTGAATGTCACCTGTGGAACAGATCCACCTTCCAGCCATTGTAGAGCTGCCCAGATCGACTGTTAGTGATGTGACTGTGAACTGGATACACGAAGGAGCAATCGCAGCTATCCCAACACCAGACAGACATCATGTACTGAGGACAAGGACCATGGAACACTGCGGAGGGCGACTATAGAAAATGGCATGAAATTAGCGGTATGAATCAGTCGTGAGTTCGAAATTGCTACCAGCAATCCACCTAGCGCAATGACTGTCCGCTTATAGCTAAAAAGAACGGGGTACCATGGTCGAGCGACTTATCATAAGCCAAATATTTCTATCATGAATACTGCAACGTTTGAGGTGGTGTAGCCGCGCGGTTAGAGGCTCCATGTCAGGAATCGCGAGACCCCTCCTGTCGGAGGTTCGAGTCCTCCCTCGGGCATAGGTGTCTGTGTTGTCCTTAGCATAAGTTAGTTTAAGCAGTGTGTAAGTCTAAGGACCGATGACCTCAGCAGTGTGGTCCCTTGGGAATTCGCACACATTTGAACATTTTCGAAACGAATCATTTGGACTGATGAATCACGCAGTACACTTTGGCAGTCCTTTGGTGGGGTATGCATTTGGCCAATGCCTGGAGAAAGTTATCTGCCGTAATGTTCAGTGCCAGTGGCGAATTACGGAAGAGAGAGCGTTACGGTATGGGGGTATTTCCCGTGGTTAGAGTGTGGTCCTTTTATCGTGCTATTATAAATGGTAAATGAGAAAGGGTATGGACAAATTTTACACCATTATCCACTGCTTGCCATTAAGGGGCAATCCGGAGATGATGAATGTTTCTATCAGCATGACAAGCACGCTATGTTAAAGCAGCATCTGCGAATCAATGGTCTGTGCACAATAATATTCCTGAAATGGACAGACCTGTCCATAGTCCTGATCTGAAACCAACGGAACATCTTTGGGATGAGTTAGAATTTCGACTTTACCCCAGCGTCTAACATCACTACCTTCTGCGGTTTCAACTCCTGCGGAAAAATGGGCTGCCATTCCTCCACACTCACACACCTACAAGAAATGTATTCGTAATTGCGAATATGATCAGACTCCACCTGCATAATGTACTGATGACAATGAAAATTTGTGCCAGACCGGGATTCGAGTTCGGATTTCCCACTTTACGGGAGCAGTCGCCTTACTCATCACGGCCATCCCACCAGGCGTCCAGGACCGATCCAAACTTCCATACGTCCCCGTTTGTCTACGTCCTGTACCCGCACAACTGCTGTGATTCCCGCACAGGCAGACGCTTACAATTAATATAGCAATGTCTCTGTTGTTAAGAAGAAAGATGCAATGTTCCTTCAGACAAGTGGGCATGTCCAAAGCAACTTGCATCGTTCCTCTTAACAGCACAGACACTGCAAAATCGTATTAAACGCCGAAACCAGGCAGTGAGTGTCAATGTAAATGTCCTCCACTGTGTGAGAATTACATATTGTGCATACAGGTTGAGCTGCAGGAACGACGGAAGTTTGAGTCCGGCCGTGATTCGTGCACGGGTAGCCGAAGTGGTTAAAGTGACCGCTCTTGTAAAGCAGGAAATCCGAGTTCGAGTCTCGATCCGGCTCATATTTTCACTGTCGTCATGCCCTAATACAGCTGACAGTTGTTCGTATTCGCGCCATTACATTCCTTGTGTAGAGTTATAATTACTGTCGCGGTCTTGTATGGGAATGAAATATAATATCTCAATGCCTGTTATTTTACGATGTATTCTACAATGTCCTTCAGACACGTATGCATTAGCGTCGGCCCTGTAGACGTGCTTGAATGTCTGAGGAGGTTAAGGCGACTGCTCCCGTAAAGCGGGAAATCCAGATTCGAACCCCGGTTCGGAACAAATTTCCTTTATCACTAGTGCACTACTGGCCATTAAAATTGCTACACCACTAAGATGACGTGCTACAGATGCGAAATTTAACCGACAGGAAGAAGATGCTGTGATATGCAAATGAATAGCTTTTCAGAGCATTCACACAAGGTTGGCGCCGGTGGCGACAGCTACAACGTGCTGACATGAGGAAAGTTTCCTACCGATTTCTCATACACAAACAGCAGTTGACCGGCGTTGCCTGGTGAAACGTTGTTGTGATGCTTCGTGTAAGGAGGAGAAACGCGTATCATCACGTTTCCGGCTTTGATAAAGGTCGGATTGTAGCCTATCGCGATTGCGGTTTATCGTATCGCGACATTGCTTCGCGTTGGTCGAGATCCAATGACTGTTAGCAGAATATGGAATCTGTGGGTTCGGGAGAGCAATGCGGAACGCCGTGCTGGATCCCAACGGCCTCGTATCACTAGCAGTCGAGATGACAGGCATCTTATCCGCTTGGCTGTAATGGATTGTGCAGCCACATCCCCATCCCTGAGTCAACAGATGGGGACGTTTGCAAGATAACAACCATCTGCACGAACAGTTCGACGACGTTTGCAGCAGCATCGACTATCAGCTCGGAGACCATGGCTGCTGTTACCCTTGACGCTGCATCACAGACAGGAGCGCCTACGATGGTGTACTCAAGGACGAATCTGGGTGCACGAATGGCAAAACGTCATTTTTTCGGATGAATCCAGGTTCTGTTTACAGTATCATGATGGTCGCATCCGCGTTTGGAGACATCGCGGTGAACGCAGATTGGAAGCGTGTATTCGTCATCGCCATACTGGCGTATCACCCGGCGTGATGGTGTGGGGTACCATTTGTTACACGTCTCGGTCACCTCTTGTTCGCATTGACGGCACTTTGAACAGTGGACGTTACATTTCAGATGTGTTACGACCCGTGGCTCTACCCTTCATTCGATCCCTGAGAAACCCTACATTTCAGCAGGATAATGCACGACTGCATGTTGCAGGTGCTGTACAGGCCTTTTGGATACAGAAAATGTTCGACTGCTGCCCTGGCCAGCACATTCTCCAGATCTCTCACCAATTGAAAATGTCTGGTCAATGGTGGCCGAGCAACTGGCTCGTCACAATACGCCAGTCACTACTCTTGATGAACTGTGGTATCGAGTTGAAGCCGCGTGGGCAGCTGTACCTGTACACGCCATCCAAGCTCTGTTTGACTCAATGCCCAGGCGTATCAAGGCCGTTATTACGGCCAGAGGTGGTTGTTCTGGTTACTGATTTCTCAGGATGTATGCACCCAAATTGCGTGAAAATGTAATCACTTGTCAGTTCTAGTATAATATATTTGTCAAATGAATACTCGTTTATCATCTGCATTTTTTCTTGGTGTAGAAATTTTAATGGCCAGTAGTGCAAATTGTGCAGCTGAAGTCTGACCATAATCGCAACTACGAATACATTTCTTGTATTTCACACAACTGTCAATCGCAACCGTGCCTGTTCCTTTAGACATGCATACATACATGTCTCATGGACATTGTATAGCACATCGTATATCATAGGCACTACGTTACAGTATTCACGCACCTCACTGAAAGTGTCCCCTGCAGAGATGAAGCCAACATAAGGGCCAAGGGTGAATACACCCGGGTACTTTTGATCGGATCATGTATGATACTTGCATTCCTTAGATATCGAACTGGACTACAGTGACTCACAGAGGTGTGACTCACAGCTACTGAATCATTATACCAGCGAGACCAGATGCTGTAAATTGTGCAGCTGTAGGTCGACCATAATCGCAACTACGAATACATTTCTTGTATTTCACACAACTGTCAATCGCAACCGTGCCTGTTCCTTTAGACATGCATACATACATGTCTGATGGACATTGTATAGCACATCGTAAATCATAGGCACTACATTACAGTATTCACGCACCTCACTGAAAGTGTCCCTTGCAGAGATGAAGCCAACATAAGGGCCAAGGGTGAATACACCCGGGTACTTTTGATCGGATCATGTATGATACTTGCATTCCTTAGATATCGAACTGGACGACAGTGACTCACAGAGGTGTGACTCACAGCAACTGAATCATTATAGCAGCGAGACCAGATGCAGAAATGAGAAATTTGGATTTTCCATTGAGAAACTCAACACCCCGTTTTCCTTCAACAATGTAGTAGTGATAACAGAAGTTGTCCGAGACGGCGGTGGCTTACCTTGAAACGCAGTTCTCCGACGGGTGGCGCAGCGAAAGGCACCCCCGAGAACCGGTAGTAGGCCGTCCCGTTGATGGTGGTGGTGCTCACCCCTTGCAACAGACCTGCCGTCGTCTGCACAGTCACGTTCTGCGCCGTCTGAAACACACAACAAACACCCCGTGAGGCCGAGCCATCAGGCACTCTACCTCTTACGACCAACCAATCCCATTTCGTACTGTTCCACTAAGCACTGCAAACCTCCCTCTCCGTGCTTACACCATTCCTCTGTCCCTAGAGCTTCAACAGATGCAGCAAAGGCACAAGACGTCATAGCTCTTCATTTTCCTCTCTTACTTTTAGGCTCTCGAACAAAGTGCTGTCAGGTTGGCACAGTAAAATAGTGTTAGAAAATAAAACTTGTGCCATCGGCGACTTCCCACAGCTTCGAGGTAAACCTTACCGCTTAACTCCGTGTCACTAACCACGGTTTCTTATGGCGGATTTCAGTGTTGACACTGATTAGGCTACACAATAACTTATCGAATGGTGAAAAACAGCTGTTCATCACAAGTGCATTTGCAGCTTACAAATGTATTTTGAACAGAGCTTGAATACCTGTCTTACTTACGTCTGTCTAAGCTGCCTTTAACACATCTGTTCAAATGGTTCAAATGGCTCTGAGCACTATGGGACTTAACTTCTGAGGTCATCAGTCCCCTAGAACTTGGAACTACTTAAACCTAACTAACCTAAGGACATCACACACATCCATGCCCGAGGCAGGATTCGAACCTGTGACTGTAGGGTCGCGCGGTTCCAGACCTTATCGGCTAGAACCGCTCGGCCACTACAGCCGACAACACATCTGTGAAGACCTTCGCGCAATCCTTGTAAATCGTAAGTTATGACCACAGATCAAAACCTCTCATATTTAATAATTAAGCAAAAAGGATGGCTTCCGCTTTGCAGCGAGACAAACAAATTAGCAATGCAGGGGTTGAGTGTGTTTTTAGAGGATCGTCTAATCAGAATCAGTTGTAGCACAATAGTTTGGGTTTGAAATTCAAATCAAGTCTGTGTTTAATAAGTTATTTATTTGCTCTGAAATCTCGACACATACCACTTTAGAATGAAAAAGAAGTAGTTTCCGACGAAATGAACGAAAAGTCTCGCAATGTAGACTGAGAAATTTCTCCAACACAACAAACACAAAGTCACCTAAATTATTGAAACACAAAGTCATCTGCCGTCCGGAGTGACCGAGCGGTTCTAGGCGCTGCAGTCTGGAACCGCGCGACCACTAAGTCGCACGTTCGAATCCTGCCTCGGGCATGGATGTGTGTGATGTCCTTAGGTTTCAGTAGTTCTAAGTTCTAGGGGACTGATGACCTGAGCAGTTAAGTCCTCAGTGCTCAGAGCCATTTTTGAACAATGTCATCTACAAGCTCAATTTAATAACTAAAGTACCGCTAACACTGTGGGGGCGTTCCCATCTACATGGAAGACTGCTTGAGAAATACTACAAGCTTTCTTAATCTATACAGTTCGTATATGCAAAGAAAACGAGTCCAATGCCGACGAAACAATACATTTTTTGAGGCAAACCAGGTGGCGTAGCAAATCCTATAAACTGTGAGCTGCTCAGAAAAGTGACAGTGAAAAAACAGCAATCATGCTACCCACTCGGCACCAGGAGAAAAAGTGTCTCTTCCTCTGTGCCAGGACTGGAAGTCTCTCCCCCTCTGTTGCAAAACCACAAGTCTCCCTCCCTCCACAGCAGGAAGGCAAGGCCCAAAATTATCCTCTTTTAAACCTCACTCTCAACATTTTGGAAAACTCAACTTGGAGGGGAGACACTCAGCTTTCAAAAAAATGGTTCAAATGGCTCTGAGCACTATGGGACTCAACTGCTGAGGTCATTAGTCCCCTAGAACTTAGAACTAGTTAAACCTAACTAACCTAAGGACATCACAAACATCCATGCCCGAGGCAGGATTCGAACCTGCGACCGTAGCGGTCTTGCGGTTCCAGACTGCAGCGCCTTTAACCGCACGGCCACTTCGGCCGGCACTCAGGTTTCGTTACAATGACCAGCGAGACTTTCAATTTATTTACGCGAATGCAGAGCAAACCTGCAGAAGTTCCCCATTTTCCGATTACTGAACACATTTTAACACGCATGAGGTTGGTATCAGCTGCTAGCCATGTTCCACTCATTGGTCGAGCTGATCGAGCCTAAACACCATGGCGGGCAAGACTCATTTGAGTTAAATTGATCTTGGGGGAAAGTCAACGAATTTTCTCGCAATGGCCGAGCAGTGCCGTGGTGGCCGGTTCTTACATAGTGTACATGAGGTGAATTCGTCACGCACAGCTACTATCTAGCGACTTGTAGTGACTTAGCGGCAGACTGCTTTCAAAGGAGAAAACCGCATTTCCCACCAAAGTGTGGAGCAAGGGCTAAACGCAGCCATTTCTGAAAATTGCAGTGCCGTGGGGGCCCACGTCTCTTCTCTAGACCCTCTGTGACTCACCTCTTATGGTCAAGCCAGACCACGTGACGAACACCTGGGTCTGTGCGTTCCTTAACAAGATAATTAGAAGCCTTCTTCCTGAGTTACTAAACCTTGTGATCTCCTGAAAAATAGCTAATAAATTATCAGAATAATAATAAAATATCACTCAACAATACGTGACTGTTAGCTTAGCTTGTCACAGATGTGTTAAAGGTAGGTTAGAGTGGTGCAAGTAAAGTAGGAGGGGAGGTTCTGTTAAACATCTCTATTGTAAAGTTTACAAACATGATAGACTATACCAATTATACCGTTTTATTTAGAACTGCTTAAATGTTTAATTATTACTCATGATACCTTAAGATGGCGGTTCGTCATAGTTCATCGGTATGACTCGTTTATCCGACGAGATGATGACATTACTGAAACTAACCGTTCAATAAACTAATGGCACACTGAAACTTATTGGCACCCATGTCTTCGTTTTTCAACATGATATGGTCGTTTTTTCGTTTTTCGTTTCACGCAACCAGCCATTTTGTACAATACGGAGACCTACAAATTTCATCTGCTTTTTTTCTTTGACGTCAGTGTTTTGTTCATAACCTGATCCACAATTAAGTGACTTTCTTTGTTTCGTTATTACTTTCGGCGCCCATTTACAACTTATTCTATATGGAAATGCATCTCTTGTCGTATTTGTTGGTGTAAAATAATATGTAGCAATGCCAACGACACACGTGAAATAAGACATATTTCTGAGTGGACCATTAGCTTCTCTCGTGCACAGATTGTTATACACTGTACAGAAGGAGGTAGCAAGGACAGCGAAAGTATTATTTGATGCAGGAGGAATCTTAAGTTTTTTTGGTCTGGTAGTGCACAGTGGAAGAGCCAAACCTATATTTTTTAAAATTTTGTTGTTCTATCCAGGAACCATAAAACAGTAAAACCCAGGGGCTCGGAGTCTTGAGAGACACTGGAATAGGTATCAGCTAATTACATGTTGCACTAGAATTCTTTTAAGGAGTCAATTTTTTGTAAGACTGTGTTTTGTGAGTGAGGAACGAGGGTGGTAAAAGCAATGAAAGTTGATAATATGTGATTAGGCTAATGAGATCCAGCAAAAGTAAATAAAAAAACGAACGGGGCGATTTTTTTCAGAATGGTGAGATGGTAAGAGATTTAGATGTAATTTCGATGTATTCTACGTGTGGAGCATTCTGCGTCTATGACACTGGAACTTCTATTGTAAGGTCGCTGAATTTCTTGGTGGTAAGTGTCAGAGACGACTATCAGTGTTACTGCTGTTAGGCGACTGGTTTAGACCAGTACACGTGAACCTAACACCTGTGCCAGAAGATGCTCCCCCTTCCCAAGTGTAGACCGAGTATCACTCAACGGTCAACGCCGCCAAAATAATCACTGTCATGTAATAACATGCGTTAGAGTACTCCAGTAAGAGGGTAATGTTTCGTTTCTCACAAGACCTAAAATACAAAACATCAAGAAAATTACCATGATAAAAAAATATTAATACAGCGAGCACACTAGTTTTTTTAAACTTCTGCTTTGGAAAAACATCATTTTGTTTGGTTTAAACACTACAGATTAAATATATGCGGTGTCTGTTCTTTCGGACGTCTGCAAGGACAGACACCATTTTGGTCCTGCAGCCGTTATGAATCAAGACACAAGCCAGTTAAAGACATTAGCTGTCAGTGGGCACTGACTGCAGCACATCAATGGTGCAAGTTGGAAATTTGTGCCGCATTCGAACTCAGGCCTCCTGCTTACTAGGAAGGTGTGCTGATTACTACGCCATCCGGGGCCTGACCGGAGGCACGCTAGGGTACTCCGCGCAGTTGTACTGACCGGTGTGTCCGGATGGCGTAGTGATCAGCGCATCCACCTACTAAGCAGGAGGCACAGGTTCGAATTCCGGTCTGGCACAATTTTTAACTTTCCCCCTGATATACGAGGTGCATTCAAGTTCTAAGGTCTCCGATTTTTTTTCTAATTAACTACTCACCCGAAATCGATGAAACTGGCGTTACTTCTCGACGTAATCGCCCTGCAGACGTACACATTTTTCACAACGCTGACTCCATGATTCCATGGCAGCGGCGAAGGCTTCTTTAGGAGTCTGTTTTGACCACTGGAAAATCGCTGAGGCAATAGCAGCACGTCTGGTGAATGTGCGGCCACGGAGAGTGTCTTTCATTGTTGGAAAAAGCCAAAAGTCACTAGGAGCCAGGTCAGGTGAGTAGGGAGCATGAGGAATCACTTCAAAGTTGTTATCACGAAGACACTGTTGCGTAACGTTAGCTCGATGTTCGGGTGCGTTGTCTTGGTGAAACACCACACGCACAGCCCTTCCCAGACGTTTTTGTTGCAGTACAGGAAGGAATTTGTTCTTCAAAACATTTTCGTAGGATACACCTGTTACCATAGTGCCCTTTGGAACGCAATGGGTAAGGATTACGCCCTCGCTGTCCCAGAACATGGACACCATCATTTTTTCAGCACTGGCGGTTACCTGAAATTTTTTTAGTGGCGGTGAATCTGTGTGCTTCCATTGAGCTGACTGGCGCTTTGTTTCTGGATTGAAAAATGGCATCCACGTCTCATCCATTGTCACAACCGACGAAAAGAAAGTCCCATTCGTGCTGTCGTTGCACATCAATATTGCTTGGCAACATGCCACACGGGCGGCCATGTGGTTGTCCGTCAGCATTCGTGGCACCCACCTGGATGACACTTTTCGCATTTTCAGGTCGTCATGTAGGATTGTGTGCACAGAACCCACAGAAATGCCAACTCTGGAGGCGATCTGTTCAACAGTCATTCGGCGATCCCCCAAAACAATTCTCTCCACTTTCTCGATCCTGTCGTCAGACCGGCTTGTGCGAGTCCGAGGTTGTTTCGGTTTGTTGTCACATGATGTTCTATCTTCATTAAACTGTCGCACCCATGAAAGCACTTTCGACACATCCATAATTCCATCATCACATGTCTCCTTCAACTGTCGATGAATTTCAATTGGTTTCACACCACGCAAATTCAGAAAACGAATGATTGCACGCTATTCGAGTAAGGGAAACGTCGCCATTTTAAGTGTGGTGCTGCCATCTCTGGGACGTATTGTCAATGAACGCGACCTCATTTTAAAACAATGCGCATGTTTCTATCTCTTTCCAGTCCGGAGAAAAAAAATCGGAGGCCTTAGAACTTGAATGCACCTCGTAAAACAATGCCCGCTGGCAGCCAATGTCTTTGACTCCCTTGTGTCTTGACCACAGATTTAAGTTTTAATTAATGCTACGTAAGGGAAACATCATTGACTTAACCATGAAAAAATACATAATTCTTTCCAATAGTCAGAATTATACAGTACTTCCATTACATTCTTACTTTCTGTTAATCAAATCCTTTAATTTTTGAGGCCAGTACTTTAATATGTCGTTTTAGTTGCAAGTTGTTAAACTTAAATGAAGTTTTTATAATTAACAAATGTATCTAACAGAAATTAGCAGCCAACCTGCTGTCTATTACAGATCCATTACCGGACAAATGCTTTGAGGAGTGTGCGCATAACAAGAGAAAACGACATAAGCATCATATACATTCACGAGTTGAGAGCTAAAAGCAGTCAGGACGTCTATTCTATTTGATCGTTGGGCATTAGTTAAAGTTTTACTGCTAATAATGACACATAAGCATTAGTACAACCTATTGTCGTGGAGAAACTGTGGAAAACATAGAGAAATGTTGAACGTCAGTAAAGCATGTCACTTGTGTGCATGATTAAACGGAGCATTCACCACGAAATTCAAAGCATGAGAGCTACGAAGTTAAGGAATTTATTCTTAATTTTTTTCCCTGCAAATAACGTTCGTTTTCATTCATGTGTTCCCTCTATAGCATCCTTATAAGAGATAATCTCCAACTGGCAAGTAGACGAAATGTAATACAGTGAAGGCACCAAGACAGGGTTGTAATCTAATCTCGATGTTATTTAATCTATACACTGAGCAAGTAGTAAAGAAATCCAAGCATACATTTGAAAAGGGAACTAAAGTTCGGAGAGAACAAATAAAAACTTTGAAGTCTGCTGATGCCATTGTAACGCTGTCAGAAACGGTCAAGTTCTTGAAAGAGCACTTGAAGGCAATGGATAGTACGCAGAAAAGAGGTTATACGATGAATATCAACAAAAGTAAAACAAGGATAACTGAGCGAAATCTAACAAAACCAGCTGATGCTGAGGGAATGAAATTAAGAAACAAGATAATAAAAGTAGTACATGGGTTTTGCTTCTTGGGCGGTGTAATAACTGGCGATGGCCTAATTAGAGAGGATGTAAAATGCCGACTGGCCATAGGAAAAGAAAAGTTTCTGAAACAGAGAAAAATCTTAACGTGTAATATAAATTTAAGTGTTGGAAAGTCTATTCTGGAAATATTTCTCAGAAGCGCAGCCTTTTACCGAAGAGATACGTGGACGATAAGAATTAAAAACAAGAAGAGAACAGAAGCTTTGGAATAAGATGCTACAGAACAACGCTGAAGATTAGATGGATAGACTGGTAAATTAAGGAAGAGGTAGTGAATCCAAACTAGGAGAACAGTATTTAATGGCACAACTTTACTAAAGGAACTGACTGGTTGATAGGACACGTCTTGAGGCATCAAGGCATCATCAATCTTGGTGATGGAGGGAAGTCTAGGTGCTAAAAATTGTAGAGAGAGGCCGACGTCTTACCAGAATAAGCAGGTTACAGTTGGTATACACCGATGACCTAAATCTTTATAAACGAGTGCTTGATAGCACTTTGGTTGAATAAAGCCTGGAATGGATTCGGCAAGTCTTTGGTACGTTTCTGAAGGTATGTGGCAACAGATGTCTACGCACATGTCGAGAAATTCCCGAAAATTACGGGCCGGGGGATTGTGGGCGCACACCTGGTGCCCTAGATGTGTTCAATCGGGTTCAGATTAGGCGAATTTGACGGCCGAGACATCAACGCGAGTTCACCATCGCACCCCTCGAACCACTGCAGCTCAATTCTAGCTTTGCGACACGGACCGTTATCTTGCTGGAAGATTCCATCGCTGTCCATAATGTGTTCTAAACGGTGTGCTCCGAAATACTCGTTCCTGTACCAGCGAGGTAGTCATCAGATCTGCAACATATCGCAGCCCATCCTCCGTTGCAGAGCAGGAAAGCCTCCGACCTCCATGTTCTGTTACGAGAAGTGTTCGTCCAGCACATTATCACCTACTCGACTTTTCATCGTCCTTGAACCATGTTCCAAAGACGTTCACTACAGTAGCACGTGAACAGCCGACAAGCCTTGCCGTTTTTGAGGTTCTCGTTCCCAGATGCCCAGACGCCCTTTGTCGAAGTCGCTTATGTCCTTGGGTTTCAGAGCTGCTTCAGACCGGTTTTTAGACTGAAGACAACAACAACGGAGGCTTTCCTACAGCTGTACTTCGCATGCGCTCGTTGTATTTGGGAAAGAGGGGAAATAATAATATCACCCAAAATGCCCTCTGCCACAAACCATAAGACGGCTTGGCGAATATAGATTCACATGTAGTCTGAGCATTGGTGTCATCATCGAATGAGTGTACAAACCACAGCTTCCTACATGTTAGTTGCTCTGGCTGCACATTGTGTTTTGATACTTTCTTGCAGCGTCTACTGCACGGACAGCCATCGCCGACGAACTTTATCTTTCAAGGTTACACTCGTATCGAATCACAGCGGTGACAGACCTGGAGACTGTGATAAGTAATCAATAGCTTGCGGTGTGTCCCATCTTCAAGGAAAGAGTCATTCTTACATGCTATGATATCTCTATGATAACATTATGCTGAGGGATTAAATAAGTCGCAGTAAAGACACTTCAAAAACGAGCAACTACTGAAGATGTGTGATGGATTATGAATGAAAACACACACAACACTGCCGTAATATACCTGTACAATATTACACCAATGTTGTATATGTTTTTATTCATAATGTATAAAAACAACCAACTGAACAATTAACCAATGCAATATGTGATGGATTTCAGCCATTGCAGCGAACATCATCTTCCGTATTCAACTGAAAAGGAAGTGTGTTAGGGAAGGAATGGGAAACAAGTAAAGATACGAAAAGGTCTTCATCATTGTTACATAGGAAATTTAGCTAGCTGGTACTGAACTGTGGAGCACAAACTGATATGTATGTAGAGTTGCGAATGCATCTAGTGATTACGAGTCCGCTGCAATAGAGAAGAATAAGGAAAAGGATGGATCATACGAGGGTGCAGAAGACAGACAAACTGCAAGCAAAGAGACAATGTAGAACTTTCCATACGTTGTGACAACTATGTACGCAAACGATTTAATGGTAGTTTATAAGTGCGAAGGCTGGAGAGACCTTTCCACATAACGCAAATTACTGTAGAGACAACCTATCCACAAATGAAATTCTGTCTCCTATCTTTGTAAGAAGGAAATGGAAGAATGCAATGGATGAGACAGGAAACTAGGTTCACTGATTGCTAAGATATAAAATTAACAGGAAGTACAGAAAAGTAAAATGGGAATGGATGGGAAAGATACATGCGCCGGAATAAATAGAAAAAGCCATAGGAAAATTACATGATGAATCCAGGAAAATTAAATACAATTACTGGGAAGCAAAAACTTAAAGTGGTAACTTAAGAATGAAGATTATTCAAGAATATCCAAAGGAAGATATTAGAAGTATCCTAGTGAAAGTGATAAAAATCTTTCTTCAACCAACGAACTCTCCTGTCATTAAAATTTATTGACATTGAATTCAGAAAGGACAAAGTGCCTGGCGCTCAGCGTGCTGTAAGTGGGGTATGAACTGTGGGAAAATCAGAGAAGAAATAAGAAATTAAACCATGTGATAAATGTAATACAGAAATATATTAAAAATTAACTAGAGAAAAAAGGAATAAAATGAAGAAGCACTAGTAAAGCAAGCGTGGAGAAATATCTAGAGAAAACCCTTACCAGAATAAAGGTTCCGCATATGCTACGGCGTCAAGGAATAATTAACTATTGGAAAGACCTGCGTAAGAAAATTAGAGGAAGAAAGGAAGAAATTGAAGAAGGTATCGCTTTAAGCAAAGACCTATTACTGAAAATTACATAAACAAATGTGATCGAATATCACGATTCACATATGATAGTCACTCTCACCTGCAGTATGTGGCCAATAGTCTCCAAATAAGAACAGTGAGGCATGTTATAAAGTCTAAGGCGGGACCCTACCACATCACGAATATATTCGGTTACCACAACGGCAGAATAGATGGTACACGGAATGCGTTAACCTTCCCTGTCGTATCGTCATCTATGCGTTTGCGATGGGAAACATGACCTGTTAAACTTGCGCAGTACAATAAAGCAAGAGTCGCAGCGCTTTTGGACAGAGGCAGTCTGACAACAGTATGGGCGAGAGACATTTGGCATCTCACTTATTAGATGCAATTACATGAAGAAGCTCTTATCACAGTTTGTATTATCTACACAAAACTTTACTCTTTTGGCAACATTAAATCGAGTGCTTTTCTGATAATCTAATCAATGAAAATGCGGCAGACGCCTGAGTATATGCTGCGTGCCTCATATGATGCAAGGTGCACAAATACGGATGAGGACGGACAGCTGGCAGCAGAAATACACTCCTGGAAATGGAAAAAAGAACACATTGACACCGGTGTGTCAGACCCACCATACTTGCTCCGGACACTGCGAGAGGGCTGCACAAGCAATGATCACACGCACGGCACAGCGGACACACCAGGAACCGCAGTGTTGGCCGTCGAATGGCGCTAGCTGCGCAGCATTTGTGCACCGCCGCCGTCAGTGTCAGCCAGTTTGCCGTGGCATACGGAGCTCCATCGCAGTCTTTAACACTGGTAGCATGCCGCGACAGCGTGGACGTGAACCGTATGTGCAGTTGACGGACTTTGAGCGAGGGCGCACAGTGGGCATGCGGGAGGCCGGGTGGACGTACCGCCGAATTGCTCAACACGTGGGGCGTGAGGTCTCCACAGTACATCGATGTTGTCGCCAGTGGTCGGCGGAAGGTGCACGTGCCCGTCGACCTGGGACCGGACCGCAGCGACGCACGGATGCACGCCAAGACCGTAGGATCCTACGCAGTGCCGTAGGGGACCGCACCGCCACTTCCCAGCAAATTAGGGACACTGTTGCTCCTGGGGTATCGGCGAGGACCATTCGCAACCGTCTCCATGAAGCTGGGCTACGGTCCCGCACACCGTTAGGCCGTCTTCCGCTCACGCCCCAACATCGTGCAGCCCGCCTCCAGTGGTGTCGCGACAGGCGTGAATGGAGGGACGAATGGAGACGTGTCGTCTTCAGCGATGAGAGTCGCTTCTGCCTTGGTGCCAATGATGGTCGTATGCGTGTTTGGCGCCGTGCAGGTGAGCGCCACAATCAGGACTGCATACGACCGAGGCACACTGGGCCAACACCCGGCATCATGGTGTGGGGAGCGATCTCCTACACTGGCCGTACACCACTGGTGATCGTCGAGGGGACACTGAATAGTGCACGGTACATCGAAACCGTCATCGAACCCATCGTTCTACCATTCCTAGACCGGCAAGGGAACTTGCTGTTCCAACAGGACAATGCACGTCCGCATGTATCCCGTGCCACCCAACGTGCTCTAGAAGGTGTAAGTCAACTACCCTGGCCAGCAAGAGCTCCGGATCTGTCCCCCATTGAGCATGTTTGGGACTGGATGAAGCGTCGTCTCACGCGGTCTGCACGTCCAGCACGAACGCTGGTCCAACTGAGGCACCAGGTGGAAATGGCATGGCAAGCCGTTCCACAGGACTACATCCAGTATCTCTACGATCGTCTCCATGGGAGAATAGCAGCCTGCATTGCTGCGAAAGGTGGATATACACTGTACTAGTGCCGACATTGTGCATGCTCTGTTGCCTGTGTCTATGTGCCTGTGGTTCTGTCAGTGTGATCATGTGATGTATCTGACCCCAGGAATGTGTCAATAAAGTTTCCCCTTCCTGGGACAATGAATTCTCGGTGTTCTTATTTCAATTTCCAGGAGTGTACAACAGTCATTCCGCTCGTTAGGGCAGCTGCTTGACTGTAAGTTGTAAGAGACAGACAAGGATGCATTAGAACTTTGCGTAAAGAAAGACGTAGTGTTTCTTTCTAAATTAGTAAATTATGTCGATTTATTGAGGTCTAAGTCGGAGATGAGTGTTACCTTTATATAAAACCACAGCTCCAGCTGTTTGTAATTTTTATGTGTGATGAATGACAAAGAAACTTATTATTTGCGTATGCCCTTTAGAAATTAAATTCAAAGAATTTTGCATGTGTTCAGTTCAGCAGTTTTTGGACGAGAGAAAGATTAATTGGTAACCACATCAGGCGCTGCTTTGGTTAATAAGCCTACGCTAATTTTCAAGCATAATTAATCCACTAGTATTGTAGTTTGAATCTAAATGACAAGTTCTTCGCTCGAGAAGCTTGACACAGAAATATTAAAATTTTTCCCAGAAATAACTGAGTGGTCTCACTGCTTCCATATGTAAAAATCAGTACATTCCATTTGACAACAGATCTCTAAGCGCCAAAAATCCATAAAGCTATTGTGTGGCTCTCTTGGAAGGAAATATTCAGCTTAGAAAGTATGATAAATTGTGTAAAAAGTCCCGGCTACGAAATTTAAATGAACATTTAAGCTTTGTTTGACTTCAGAGATACTACATAAATAAAAAAAAAGTTTTACATCACCCCAGTTCCCATAACTCTTAAAGATAGACGTCGACTGTGGATATTGTATAATAGACACAGTGCCATTGACTGTTCAGAGATGTCAATAAACCCGCCCAAAGATGTAAACAACCATGCATGAGCAGCGCCTATTAGACGGAAAGGGTCCGACAGCTGATCAGTTTCAGTCATTTCACCAGGGAGGAGGTACACGGCTCGTATTGTCTGTAGTTCAACCATACCTAGACGGACAATACCGCGGTTCGATCGCGTCCGCATTGTTACTTTGTGCCAGGAAGAGCTCTCAACAAGGGAAGTGTCCAGGCGTCTCGGAGTGAACCCAAGAAATGTTGTTCCGACATGGAGGAGATACAGGGCTACTATTGCAGAGGATGACCGCTACCTACGGATTATGGCTCGGAGGAACCCTGAAAGCAACGCCATCATGTTGAATAATGCTTTTCGTGCAGCCACAGGACGTCGTGTTACGACTAAAACTCTGCACAATAGGCTGCATGATGCGCAACTTCACTCCCGACGTCCATAGTGAGGTCCATCTTTTCAACCACGACACGATGCAGCGCGGTAGAGAAGGGCCCAACTACATGCCGAATGGATCGTTCAGGATTGGCATCACGTTCTCTTCACCGATGAGTGTCGCACATGCCTTCAACCAGACAGTCGTCGGAGACGTGTTTGGAGGCAACAGGGTCAGGCTGAACGCCTTACACACACTGTCCAGCGAGTACAGCAAGGTGGAGGTTCCCTGCAGTTTTGGGGTGGCATTATGTGGGGCGGATGTACGCCGCTGGTGGTCATGGAAGGCGCCGTAACGGCTGCACGATACGTGAATGCCATCCTCCGACCGATAGTCCAACCATATCGGCAGCATATTGGCGACGCATTCGTCTTCATGGACGACAATTCGCGCCCGTATCGTGCACATCTTGTGAATGACTTACTTCTGGATAACGACATCGTTCGACTAGAGTGGCCAGCATTTTCTCCAGGCATGAACCGTATCGAACATGCCTGGGATGGATTTAAAAGGGCAGTTTATCGACGACGTGACCCACCAACAACTGTGAGGGATCTACGCCGAATCGCCGTTGAGGAGTGGGACAATCTGGACCAACAGTGCCTTGATGAACTTGTGGATAGTATGCATCAATGCAAGAGGAGATGCTGCTGGGCATTAGAGGTACCGGTGTGTACAGCAGTCTGGACCACTACCTCTGTAGGTCTCGCTGTATGGTGGTACAACATGCAATGTGTGGTTTTCATGAGCAATAAAAAGAGCGAAAATGATGTTTATGTTGACGTCGATTCAAATTTTCTGCACCGGTTCCGGAACTCTAGGAACCGAGGTGATGCAAAACTTTTTTTAATGTGTGTATTTCGCAGCACAATATAAGCTATCAGGTCAGTATTCAGCTGACTTTTCTTGAAACTGTGCAGAACGCGTCTCGTTAACACTATTTCGGTAATTTACCTGTCAGGTGCGTTAAAAGTAACGTTTTTGGTATTTGGTGTCTGCAGCCAATGGGTATTGAGTGTAGTGTGTCTGTATTGTTTCTGATGACAGAAGATGGTGAGATGCAGTGCGGTCATGTAGCCGACATCTCTCGAGCAGCATCAAGGGGCCGACGAACTAACTGTCCTCGTCTAGCAGGAAAATCAACGGCAATGTCAGATGGCGTCGGTCCACGAGACAATAAAGTGACAGTTGGAACTTACCAAGAATTTTGACCACAGTCTTGCAGCTATGACCTATAACTGTCAATCTCTCTCCCTTTGCCTGTCAAATACCACCGATTAAAATTTCTTCTTCCACCACAGTTAGAACTGAGTACTTCGGTGTCGAACGTTAACGACACAGGCGTGAGTCAACACCCTGAATACGGAGGTTGACTATTTAGTAATTGAATTAAATCAACAAATTCTTTTCAGGCGTTCCTAACTGAGTAATTTGCGATAAATATTTGGTCAGTTTGTCTCACACGCCCTCTAGATGACAGAGCCCACATCAGACGCATTACGCAATGGACGTTAACTGCTGCAGGCCTAGCGGCGGTGCAGACTTAACGCTCACAGAAGTGAAGTGCTTACCACGCAGGCGACCACTACGGCTAGCAGCAGTGTTGGGAAGGCGATCATGGCGAACGAGTGAAGGCTCGCAGCTGACGGCTGGCGACAACGAATCTGGCGCACCTTTTATACTGACGTCTTCTGCGTTGTTCTGCGATTCGAGAGGCCCCCACGGATTCACCTTGTCACTCTTGTTGTTGGAGAGGACAAACGGTATGTCCTACTCGTCATTATGGGCACGTTATCTCGAGAAAAACCAATAATATTATCTTTGAGAGACGCTTATCATTCGGTTAATCATCTGCTTACCAGTTCGGTGCACTATCTGAGCTCTACATAAATAATCAGTTTACTGTGGGAAAGTTTCCTCTTCAGTGCTGAATGATGGTGTGGTATTCCCTGGTATCTACCAAACAGTAATCTTCCATTCACGTCTAACCGAGCGTTGCGCCAGACGTAATAGTTTCTAGTATTGCATTACATTGCTTCTGTAACCGATATTTTTCACGTTCGCTGTTTCAGAGGCGTTCGATCTGAGACAGCCTGCTCAAATACTGACAGCGGAACAAATTAGCATCATTAGAATAATGGTCAGCAAGAGGACGGGAGGTGATGGCACATCTATTGAACCACAACCTCTTGGAAATATCTTGTGGGATAAGGGTACAGTGTTACAATAGCGTTGATGAACAGTTCATCAGCAGTGACGTTTAGGACTGAAGCCCCTAGAAGCTATTCGAATGGAGTAGACAGTGCGCTGGAGCCTAGTTTTGTCCCCTCGCTTCTTTCCACTACATGTTTAAAAGACGACAAGCACAACACTGTAGCATACAAAACAAGTATCACAGTCATCGCTTCTTTTCACTTCACATACATAAAATCACAAGTATTTCGGAATCATTCATACGATACAAATACTTCCTCTATACTTCATTTCTGGGCCAGGAAGCCACCACCATTAGAAATGATTAAGAAAAGAATGGAACCCTGCATGCCTGCCTCCGAAATTCAGCATTAAGAATGGAGATTAATTGTGAGTGTTTATTCACTACTAAAGTAACGAATTCGTGACTTAGTAACAGATTACCAATCGGAAAACTAGTTTATTCATCATCGACAGCTGTTAACCACGTGCATGGTGCAGTCACATTAATAACACCATGCCTTTTTTCGAAATTGCCAACGGCCTTGCCGCAGTGGTAACACCGGTTCCCGTCAGGTCACCGAAGTTAAGAGCTGTCGGGCTGGGCTAGCACTTGGATGGGTGACCGTCCGGTCTGCCGAGCGCTGTTGGCAAACGGGATGCACTCAGCCCTTGTGATGCAAACTGAGGAGCTACTTGATTGTGAAGTAACAGCTCCGCTCTCGGAAACTGACATACGGCCGGGAGAGCGGTGTGCTGACCACGTGCCCCTCCATATCCGCATCCAGTGACGACTATTGGCTGAGGATGACACGGTGGCCGGTCAGTACTGCTGGACCTTCATGTACTGACTTGGCAGAAAATCCTAAGAAATTCTGGTCTTATGTCAAAGCGGTAGGTGGATCAAAACAAAATGTCCAGACACTCTGTGACCAAAATGGTATCGTAACAGGGGATGGCAGACTAAAGGCCAAAATACTAAATGCTTTTTCCAAAGCTGGTTCACAGAGGAAGACTGCACTGTAGTTCCCTCTCTAGATTGTCGCACAGATGACAAAATGGTAGATATTGAAATAGACGACAGAGGGATAGAGAAACAATTAAAATCGCTCAAAAGGGGAAAGGCCGCTGGACCTGATGGGATGCCAGTTCAATTTTACACAGAGTACGCGAAGGAACTTGCCCCCCTTCTTGCTGCGGTGTACCTTAGGTCTCTAGAAGAGCGTAGCGTTCCAAAGGATTGGAAAAGGGCACATGTCATCCCTGTTTTCAAGAAGGAACGTCGAACAGATGTGCAGGACTATAGACCTTTATCTCTAACGTCGATCAGTTATAGAATTTTGGAACACGTATCATGTTCGAGTATAATGACTTTTATGGAGACTAGAAATCTACTCTGTAGGAATCAATATGAATTTCGAAAAAGACGGTCGTGTGAAACCCAGCAAGCGCTATTCGTCCACGAGACTCAGAGGGCCATAGACACGGGTTCCCAGGTAGATGCCGTGTTTCTTGACTTCCGCAAGGCGTTCGATACAGTTCCCCACAGTCGTTTAATGAACGAAGTAAGAACATATGGACTATCAGACCAATTGTATCATTGGGCTCAAGATTTCATAGATAATAGAACGCAGCATGTCATTCTCAAGTCTTCCGAAGTAAGAGTAATTTCAGGTGTGCCGCAGAGGAGTGTCGTAGGACCGTTGCTATTCACTATATATATATATATATATATATATATATATATATATATATATATATATGTGTGTGTGTGTGTGTGTGTGTGTGTGTGTGTGTGTATGTATGTATATAGGAAGTTCACCGAGGATTTTTGCGGATGATGCTGTAGTATATCGAGAGGTTGTAACAATGGAAAATTGTACTGAAATGCAGGAGGATCTGCAAGAAATTGACGCATGGTGCAGGGAATGCCAATGTAGACAAGTGTAATATGCTGCGAATACATAGGAAGAAAGATCCTGTATCATTTAGCTACAATATAGCAGGTCAGCAACTGGAAGCAGTTAATTCCATAAATTATCTGGGAGTAGGCATTAGGGGTGATTTAAAATGGAATGATCATATAAAGTTGATCGTCGGTAAAGCAGATGCCAGACAGAGATTCATTGGAAAAATCCTAAGGAAATGCAGTCCGAAAACGAAGGAAGTAGGTTACAGTACACTTGTTTGCCCACTGCTTGAATATTGCTCACCAGTGTGGGATCCGTTCCAGATAGGGTTGATAGAAAGGTAGAGAAGATCCAACGGAGAGTAGCGCGCTTCATTACAGGATCATTTAGTAACCGCGAAAGTGTTACGGAGATGATAGATAAACTCCAATGGAAGATTTTGCAGGAGAGACGCTCAGTAGCTCGGTATGGGCTTTTGTTGAAGTTTCAAGAACTTACCTTCACCGAGGAGTCAAGCAGTATATTGCTCCCTCCAACGTATATCTCGCGAAGAGACCATGAGGATAAAATCAGAGAGATTAGAGCCCACTCAGAGGCATCCCGACAATCTTTCTTTCCACGAACAATAAGGGACTGGAATAGAAGGGAGAACCGACAGAGGTACTGAAAGTACCCTCCGCCACATACCGTCAGGTGTCTTGCAGAGTATGGATGTAGATGTAGATGTAGATGGCCTGTTCGGGAGGAGTTTGTTCGACGTCAGCGTGCAATAACCAGTTACAGACGGAGGGTGGCAGCATTAACAGTGGAGGATATACAGGGTGAGTCACCTAACGTTACCGCTGGATATATTTCGTAAACCACATCAAATACTGACGAACCGATTCCACAGACCGAACGTGAGGAGAGGGGCTAGTGTAATTGTTTAATACAAACCATACAAAAATGCACGGAAGTATGTTTTTTAACACAAACCTACGTTTTTTTAATGGAACCCTGTTAGTTTTGTTAGCACATCTGAACATATAAACAAATATGTAATCAGTGCCGTTTGTTGCATTGTAAAATGTTAATTACATGCGGAGATATTGTAACCTAAAGTTGACGCTTTAGTACCACTCCTCCGATGTTCGATCGTGTGTATTGGAGAGCACCGAATTACGTAGGGATTCAAAGGGAACGGTGATGGACCTTAGGTACAGAAGAGACTGGAACAGCACATTACGTCCACATGCTAACACCTTTTTAGTGGTCTTTTTCACTGACGCACATGTACATTACCATGAGGGGTGAGGTACACGTACACACGTGGTTTCCGTTTTCAATTACGGAGTGGAATAGAGTGTGTCCCGACATGTCAGGCCAATAGATATTCAATGTGGTGGCCATCATTTGCTGCACACAATTGCAATGTCTTGCGTAATGAATGTCGTACGCGCCGCAGTACATCTGGTGTAATGTCGCCGCAGGCTGCCACAATACGTTGTTTCATATCCTCTGGGGTTGTAGGCACATCACGGTACACATTCTCCTTTAACGTGCCCCACAGAAAGAAGTCCAGAGGTGTAAGATCAGGAGAACGGGCTGGCCAATTTATGCGTCCTCCACGTCCTATGAAACGCCTGTCGAACATCCTGTCAAGAGTCAGCCTAGTTTTAATTGCGGATTGTGCAGGAGCACCATCATGCTGATACCACATACGTCGACGCGTTTCCAGTGGGACATTTTCGAGCAACGTTGGCAGATCATTCTGTAGAAACGCGATGTATGTTGCAGTGCTCTCCGATACACACGATCGAACAGGGGAGGAGTGGTACTCAAGCGTCAACTTTAGGTTACAATATCTCCGGATGTAATTAACATTTTACAATGCAACAAACGGCACTGATTACGTATTTGTTTATATGTTCAGATGTGCTAACAAAACTAACGTGGTTCCATTTAAAAAACTTAGGTTTGTGTTAAAAAACATACTTCCGTGCATTTTTGAATGGTTTGTATTAAAGAATTACACTAGCCCCTCTCCTCACGTTCGGTCTGTGGAATCGGTTCCTCAGTATTTGATGTGATTGACGAAATTTATCCAGTGGTAACGTTAGGTGACTCACCCTGTATAAAGCGTGTCGGAGGAAGGGGGTGAGGCGCGGAAAACAGTACAGTCGCTGTCGTAATGCGGAAACGGAACTATTTACCTGACGTCCTGAAGGGCATGCTCATTGACGTTCCGGCGAAGGGTGGAAGCATTTCCGAAACGGCTAAGTTCGCACGTTTTTCGCTTGCCACCGTGGTTAAAGTGTACCGTGGATGACTGAACTGCGGTATGCAAAACTGGCGCCCAGGCAACTGTGATGTACTACGGGCCAGAGATAACAGGGTGAACGACGGCTGTGGAAATCTTTACAGGCGAATAGACGTGCAGCTGTTGAGCAACTGATCGCCCAGATGAACCAAGGAGACACCAACAGTGTGTCCTCAACGACCTTTCAACGAACGTTGATGCCTATTGGCCTCATCAGCAGGCGCCAGATACAGGGTGTTTCAAAAATGACCGGTATATTTGAAACGGCAATAAAAACTAAACGAGCAGCGATAGAAATACACCGTTTGTTGCAATATGATTGGGACAACAGTACATTTTCAGGCAGACAAACTTTAGAAATAAC
This sequence comes from Schistocerca cancellata, assembly GCF_023864275.1. Lineage (NCBI taxonomy): Eukaryota > Metazoa > Arthropoda > Insecta > Orthoptera > Acrididae > Schistocerca > Schistocerca cancellata. Next base: position 1,257,644,203 of record NC_064626.1, read on the forward strand.
AGTAGTTACAATTTTCAACAACAGATGGCGCTGCAAGTGATGTGAAAGATACAGAAGACAACGCAGTCTGTGGGTGCGCCATTCTGTACGTCGTCTTTCTGCTGTAAGCGTGTGCTGTTCACAACGTGCAAGTGTGCTGTAGACAACATGGTTTATTCCTTAGAACAGAGGATTTTTCTGGTGTTGGAATTCCACCGCCTAGAACACAGTGTTGTTGCAACAAGACGAAGTTTACAACGGAGGTTTAATGTAACCAAAGGACCGAAAAGCGATACAATAAAGGATTTGTTTGAAAAATTTCAACAGACTGGGAACATGACGGATGAACGTGCTGGAAAGGTAGGGCGACCGCGTACGCCAACCACAGAGGGCAACGCGCAGCTAGTGCAGCAGGTGATCCGACAGCGGCCTCGGGTTTCCGTTCGCCGTGTTGCAGCTGCGGTCCAAATGACGCCAACGTCCACGTATCGTCTCATGCGCCAGAGTTTACACCTCTATCCGTACAAAATTCAAACACGGCAACCCCTCAGCGCCGCTACCATTGCTGCACGAGAGACATTCGCTAACGATATAGTGCACAGGATTGATGACGGCGATATGCATGTGGGCAGCATTTGGTTTACTGACGAAGCTTATTTTTACCTGGACGGCTTCGTCAATAAACAGAACTGGCGCATATGGGGAACCGAAAAGCCCCATGTTGCAGTCCCATCGTCCCTGCATCCTCAAAAAGTACTGGTCTGGGCCGCCATTTCATCCAAAGGAATCATTGGCCCATTTTTCAGATCCGAAACGATTACTGCATCACGCTATCTGGACATTCTTCGTGAATTTGTGGCGGTACAAACTGCCTTAGACGACACTGCGAACACCTCGTGGTTTATGCAAGATGGTGCCCGGCCACATCGCACGGCCGACGTCTTTAATTTCCTGAATGAGTATTTCGATGATCGTGTGATTGCTTTGGGCTATCCGAAACATACAGGAGGCGGCGTGGATTGGCCTCCCTATTCGCCAGACATGAACCCCTGTGACTTCTTTCTGTGGGGACACTCGGAAGACCAGGTGTACCGCCAGAATCCAGAAACAATTGAACTGCTGAAGCAGTACATCTCATCTGCATGTGAAGCCATTCCGCCAGACACGTTGTCAAAGGTTTCGGGTAATTTTTTTCAGAGACTACGCCATATTATTGCTACGCATGGTGGATATGTGGAAAATATCGTACTATAGAGTTTCCCAGACCGCAGCGCCATCTGTTGTTGAAAATTGTAACTACTGTAATTTCGAAAGTTTGTCTGCCTGAAAATATACTGTTGTCCCAAGCATATTGCAACAAACGGTGTATTTCTATCGCTGCTCGTTTAGTTTTTATTGCCGTTTCAAATATACTGGTCATTTTTGAAACACCCTTTACATGTACTAATGCGTACTGCTGTTCATCGGCGATAAAGGCTGGGAGTTGTACGCCAATACGGCAACTAGACGTCCACTTGTTGGTGACAGGTCGACTTTTCAGTTGAATCACGTTTTAGCTCCATCGGACAGACGGCCGTTCAACATGTTGTGAAACGTGTAAAAACAAACACTGTGCAACCAGGAGGGAGAGTTATGATCTGGAGAATGTTTTCGTCGCATTTGCTGGATGATCTCATCATTCTAGAAGGCACTCTGGATCAACACAAGTATGCATCTATTCTGGGGGACCATGTCCACCCGATGGCTGTAGTGTTTTTACTGCAGAACTGGTAGCCATCTTGCACGCACTGGACCATATCCGATCATGCTCAGGACTGTCCTTCACTATCTGTAGTGACTCATTGAGCAGTTTGCACGCTATTGGCCAGTGCTTCCCTCACCACCCGTTGGTCATCGCTATCCAGGACTCCCTTTCTCTCCTTGCTCAACGTGGATGCTCGGTGGTTTTCATTTGGACCCCAGGCCATGTTGGGATTCCTGGCTGATCGACTGGCAAAATTAGCTACTACCAGGCCATATGTTGATGTAGGCATTCCGGAAATAGCCCTTCGCCCGGCATTACGTCGTCAGGTTTTGAGCCTTTAGGATGCAGAACGGCGCACTCTTTGTTCGCCGAACAAGCTCAGAGCGATTAAGGATAACTCCGCGGCAGTCCTCCTTCTGTGCCTCTCGTAAGGCCTCTGTCGTCCTATGCCGGCTCTGCATCGGCCATACTTGGTTGACTCACGGTTATCTCCTCCATCGTGAGGACACCCCTCTCTGTCGCTGCGGATCGATGTTGACTGTGGCTGACATCCTATTGGACTGCCCCAACTTAGCCACCCTGCGACGGACTTTTAGCCTCCCAGACTCGCTACCCCTGGTGTTGGCTGACGATGCCCCAACGGCGGATCTCGTTTTACGTTTTATTAGTGACAGGGTATCTTATTGCTTTATTTAAGGGACGGGCCTTCCACCTTATCGGTGAGTGGAGGGGATGGCAGGCTCTCATTCTCCCCCCTTCACCCCGACTGAATTGGCTTCAACTGGGCTTGGTGGTTCACCCCGGCCCTCTGCCTTCCCACTCCTTTCTTCGTGGGGTCTGTTATGTCTTGAGCATCTCTCTTGTCTCCTGCGCTTCTTCCTTCACGCCCCTGTTATTATTCACTTTCTTTCCCTCACCTCATCTTCTGTCCTTTTCCTTCCTTCCCTGTCAATAGTTTATCATTTCATGGATGTTGTAGTTCCCTCTTTTGATGTGGGATTTTATCGGTTTTAGTTAATCTCAGGTCAGAGGGACTGATGACCGCGTAGTTTGGTCCCTTCTTCAACTAGCCAACCAACCATGTCTACCCCTGCATGCAGTCTGTTTCTCCGCAGCATGATGGCATCTACCAGCAGGACAATGCAACATGGGACCACCTCGATCGGGCTGTTCACAACATGGGTCCTAACCGAGGAACCCAGCGCTGCTGGCAACGGCACTGGTGTCGGTGTGGCTCCTCTTCCCTGTTGGTGCCTTCCAGAACCTCACTGACACCTCCTGCACGTCTCGCGCTGCACAAGGTGGTTATTCAGGCTGTTGATAGGCGGTCACATTAATGCGACTAGACAGTGTACTCGTATATTATTGTTTTTTGATTCTTTATATTATCAAGACACAGGATTTCTGAGACTGTTCTGTATATTAGCCTGCTTCTTGCCGGTATTTTCTATCTTCCGAATTTAAAACATGTATTCTCTAAACCATTCTTTCTCCCTCTTTCCTAATTGCATGACTTAGGAAACTATGTCACTGAGGATCGGATCGTTATCTGGTAGAATCAAATCTGACTCATTTATGTAAGCCTAGATTGAATTGCATCTACAAGTGGTAATTGTTGCACAATATTACTCAAACGATCAAATTTGAGTCTCATGTATGCAAGAAAAGAACAGAAAATTGCAGCACACAGTTCATATTACTAGGATTAAAACTAAAACTAGCGTGAATGGTGTGTATCGTGTGAGGGGAAATTGGTGGATGTGCACTAACATTTCCGAAAATTGCAATATGAGTGATACAAGTGTTTGAAATGATTTCTTTACTACATATTGTGAACATGACAAAAAAAAATCTGTTATCAGTATTACAGAATTCTAAGGTAAACTCTGAAAATTAAATATGGACTCATAGCTCTTAAGGTATCTACTTTAAAGCCCGCGTTTACTGGTTATTTTTCCTTGTTTTGGTCCATACTGCCTCCTCCTAAAATATGGAAAGGAAAGAGCTTGAAGTAGAACAGACTTGTTTCACAGTATCGAAGATGAAGAAGTGCTCTTAAGTTATGTTTTTAGAGCTCATGTTTACTAGAACTTTTTTGCTTCGAATGATCGTTTCTGTAATCAGCCTGAAAACTGACCATTCCTGCTCGGACACTTTGTATATCTTTCTGACCTTCCTGTTCTTTCTTTTTCTTTATTCTTCCCCCTCAAAAATAGGTCCAAATATCTTTCGCGGTATTTTATTTTCAAAAAGCTTTTATTCTTCTCTGTATACAGGGTGAAATGAACCACTGCTCAGAATTACGTCAAATTTTAACGAAATATTATCGAAGAAATGAGAAATGTTATAGAAACAAAATACATTTTAGGATAATTTGACCACTAGATCGCGCTGTAAACTGCAGAATATGTTAAATAAAAGACCAGGGTACATGGCTGTTTATCAGATTACGTCTGAGACTCTCCGTATGCCTGTCTCAAAAGCAGTACCGCGCACTACCGGTAAATCCCATTTTCAACAACGTTGACTGGGCGTCAGTAGCTCTGCAGAAGTTCCAGACACTCACCGATAGGAAAAAAAGATGCTGGTCTGATGTCTACCAAGGATCTGGTGAGAAAGATTAAGAAATTCGAAACGATGGGTTGTTTTGATGTGCAGTGTGGCAGAGCGAGGAAAACAATTGATCTGGCGCCAGTGGAATATGTGGTCACAGCACTGCGGGAGCGGTCGAGTGATTGTGTACAAACTTGGAGTGCACAGGGAATTGCCCGGACTTTGGATGTGCCTATGAGCACAGTATATACAATTCTACGAAACATCCTGCCTTGCATTACATATGTAGTTGTGGTCTTCAGTCCTGAGACTGGTTTGATGCAGCTCTCCATGCTACTCTATCCTGTGCAAGCTTCTCCATCTCCCAGTACCTACTGCAACCTACATCCTTCTGAATCTGCTTAGTGTATTCATCTCTTGGTCTTCCTCTACGATTTTAACCTTCCACGTTGCCCTTCAATAGTAAATTGGTGACCCCTTGATGCCTCGGAACATGCCCTACCAACCGATCCCTTCTTCTTGTCAAGTTGTGCCACAAATTTCTCTTCTCCCCAATTCTATTCAATACCTCCTCATTAGTTATATGATCTACCCATTTTATCTTCAGCATTCTTCTGTAGCACCACATTTTGAAATTTTCTATTCTCTTCTTGTCTAAACTATTTATCGTCCACGTTTCATTTCCATACATGGGTATACTCCATACAACTACTTTCAGAAACGACTTCCTGACACTTAAATCTATACTCGATGTTAACAAACTTCTCTTCTTCAGAAACTCTTTCCTTGCCATTAACAGTCTACATTTTATGTCCTCTCTACTTCGATCATTATCCGTTATTTCGCTCCCCAAATAGCAAAACCCATTTGCTACATTAAGCGTCTCATTTCCTAATCCAATTCCCTCAACTTCACCCGATTTAATACGATTACATTCTATTATCCTTGTTTTCCTTTTGTTGATGTTCATCTTATATCCTCCTTTCAAGTCACTGTCCATTCCGCTCAGCTGCTTTTCCAGATCCTTTGCTGTCTCTGACAGAATTACAATGTCATCGGCGACCCACAAAGTTTTTATTTCTCCTCCGTGGATTTTAATTCCTACACCGAATTTTTCTTTTGTTTCCTTTACTGCTTGCTCAATATACAGACTGAATAACATCGGGGATAGACTACAACCCTGTCTCACTCCCTTCCCAACTACTGCTTCCTTTTCATGCCCCTCGACTCTTATAACTGCCATCTGGTTTCTGTACAAATTGTAAATAGCCTTTCGCTCCCTGTATTTGACCCCTGCCACCTTCAGAATTTGAAAGAGAGTATTCCAGTCAACATTGTCAAAAGCTTTCTCTAAGTCGGCTTCTACCAATTTTTCCATTCGTCTGTAAAGAATTCGTGCTAGTATTTTGCAGCCGTGGCTTATTAAACTGATAGTTCGGTAACTTTCACATCTGTCAACACCTGCTTTCTTTGGGACTGGAATTGCTTTCCATATAAAATTACACATTTTCAGGAATTGTTACATACTGACCTGCCAGTAGGACAAACGTTTGGTCTTGAGTTTCTTACTAGCATGGAAATGGACAATGAATGGCCTTGGAACATCCTGTGGACAGACGAAGCCAATTCACTCGTCCAAGGACATGTCAATACACAGAACTGCGGAATATCGACAACGGAATATCTTCTCGCACATCAACCGGTACCGCTTCATTCTGCAAAAGTAACTGTGTGGTGCTGTTTGACTGCATTGTTCATTGTAGAGCCATATTTTTGGAGATGATGCGTCTTGTAGGCCCCGTTTCTTGTACCGCCACTGGCGACCGCTATGAGAGTCTTGTGAACATCATTCCAACCCTTCAACAACATGGATATGTTGGTAGGATCGTTTTTATGCAAGATGGCGCTCCTCCCCACGTTGCACAGCCAGTGAAGCAGCTGCTGCAAGGGCATTTTGAAAATGTTAGAATCATCAGCTGTCATTTTCCTACAACCTGGCGCCCAGATCACCCGATCTCAATCCGATTGACTTCTGGCTGTAGGGTTATCTGAAACATACGTGTTCAGTTCTCCGAGTACAAATTTAGCTTAACTGAAGGTAAGCATACCGCAACGCATTCTGAACACGACCCCTGTAACACTCCGATCTGTTGTGGAACATGCTTATTCTCAGTTTCAGCTTCTGGCCGGAAACGGTCGACAGCATACTGACCATAACTTGCGCCAGTCTCACGGCAGTTATAAACCGATTTCATTCGTGCTTTTTGTGCTGATTTTGGTCAGGACAGTTAGAATCCGATTTAATTGTGGCATTTTATGCGGTTTTTGGTCTCAGGACAAATAAAAACCAATGTCATTGTTAGTTTTGATGCGGTTTTTGGCCTCAGGGCAGTTGAAAACCGATGTCATTGTTGCTTTTTGTGCAGTTTTTGGCCTCAGAGCAATTTAAAGGCGCTTTTCCCCCTTCAGTGTGGTTCGACCTTGCCGTGGTGAATGGGATTACGTAACTAACAATGCCACAACTGTTGACTGTCGACCGCTACAGTCGCAGGTTCGAATCCTGCCTCGGACGTGGATGTGTGTGATGACCTTAGGTTAGTTAGGTTTAAGTAGTTCTACGTTTAGTGGACTGATGACCTCAGATGTTAAGTCCCATAGTGCTCAGAGCCACTTGAACCATTTGTTGACTGTCAAACTTGTGCGGTAACACATTGCACATTATGGATGGTTTAATGTGCAGCCCACACCATAGCCATCACATTGTGTTTCATCTGTCATTTGTAGCAGAACCAATTTCCATTATGACACTTACAGCACTATCTAGTGGGAAAAACGTCGTTAATTTTTTCTTCCATAATGTTTCTCTCTTCTTCGATAATGTTTCGTTCAGATTTGACATCCTCCTCAGCAGTGGTTCAGTTCTTACTTTAACTATAATCACCCTGCATACAGATTGGACATCATCATCATCATTGTCATCATCATAATTCTAATGTCAGAGATAATATGGAGCCTGCAAAGCAAAATCTGATGAAGTGCATGTTGGCTATGACTGAAGCACAGGCTGACAAAGAAACACACAGGCTAAGATAAAGAAAATAAGAAACTATCATTAAAACCGGAAGACCGAGAAATATGAACGAGTGTGCTGACAAGTAAATATTGAGTAGTATTAGAGAGTTACTGATATGTCTTATATAACATAGTTAGCTTACCTTTTTATTTATCCTTTAACCCCAGCCATCACCCTTGATGTAGGAAGATATTTAATTGTTGTCGGTTGGTTGATTGGTGGGGATCGAAGGGACCAGTCTTAGTAGACTGGCGTTGTTATTGCAGGATCAGGTGGTTGGGTATTTTGGTATACATCACTGATGGATATCTACATCCTGGCAAGCAATATACAGGCAAGGAGAAGGAAAAGAAGAAACTGTGTAATATTAGACAGTTAGCTTGCTTTCTGCAATTTTGTGATATGATGACATGGTTGGAGACTGTGGCTGTTATTTGAAGACAAACGTTGATGGTGTGAGACAGATTTTTACATGTGCAACGATAAGAATGTGGTGGAAATGTATTCAGTGACAAATGTAAAGAGCTTAATGATGCAAATTTGTGTGTGCAACAATATGAATGTGGCGAAAACTACGAACATCATTTGTTGGACTAAAACTATGAAAACAAATACTTCAGACCCACATTTCACGTTAAATCACATCCCAACGTAAATCTGTAACGCAACCATCTGTGTGGCGTGCTTATAATTATGTATTATTTATATTTTATGACCACTAATCAATAAAAAACGCACCACATCTTCTAATGAAGGCATGAAAGCCGTCTGGCGATGAATTGTAATGATTCGAAACTTGTAGTGGTACCTTTTGAATAAAGGAATTTAAAATAAATTTGTTGCTGACTGCTGTCTCAACACCATCAACAGTAGATTGCTTTCGTTTCTTGTCCTCTCCTCTCCAAGCAATCATTTGTAATTGTTTTTACTGCAAAGTCATACTGCGCCCATTTTATTACAACCGTCAGTTGACTGGCGGGCCGTTTGTTAAGATGCATCGCTTCACTCAAAGTCATGGTGATTTCCTTGATGGCCATATTCAGCAGTTGAACCTACATAATACGTGCAGATGGTCTCATGTTGTCATTGTCCTCCCAGTATTGAGAAAACTGTATCGTGCATTACTGACTACCAAGTTTCTGCACAAAAAGAAATGGAGTGCAGTGTGCATGTATCCACAAAAATTTGTATCCCTTCAGGCAAATTTCAGCATTTTACTTGTACTAGGGAAATGATCAAAACATTCAGATATGCCCGTTAAAAGAAATATATGATTATAATGCCATGTGATTGACAATAGAGAAGACAAATGACAGTTCTCACTCCAATGGGAAAAATAATGGAAGCTGCATTTAATTTGTAGAGAATTACTACTTGTAACATATTAGCGTGGACCTTCCTTAAGCATTCACATACATTAGTAAGTAAAAGCGCAGCCTGGGAAAGAGCATAAATGGGAGCTGCACAAGTCGTTGCGGTTTTCTCCTTCATTAACACGAAAGTTTTACGCAGTTGCTGAATACTCTCCTGTAGTTTATGTGAACAAAGGAGAATCATATATTGTGAAGAATCAATTTAGAAAATCCTTGGTCTATTTCATTAGAAGATTGAAAGAAAATGTACTACAACTAATATTTTCAGATGTAAGGAATATAACCAAAATATGGAAGAAATTAGAGTAATATCGGAATACTGAAATGCAGTGATATTACAATCTGAGGTCCGCATTATTTCTCGTTATTCAAGGCGCTCGAGAGCTAAGTCATTGGCTCGAATGACGTACCACGTGGATCTCTGTCAACTGGATAGCTATCACGATATTGGATAGTCAAGGTGGCAGCAGATTCTCAATCACGTGATTATTTCCTCCATTTGAGAAGCTGCTGATAGATCATCATTCATTCAAAGACAGAATTATTACGCCCATCTACGGGTGTCTGCTGATTTGATATGTCATTACGAAAGAGTAAGGTTCCGTAATTAAATAAAGTAAGATTCCAATTCACTTCTTGGAATACTGTGTAATAGTGCTCTCTGCCTCCAAACGAGAAGAAACCATACCTATTCAGAGAAAACAATGTAGATGAAATGGAATGTCGTGTGGCTATGGTCTCCCGTCGGGGAGGCCGTTCGCCTGGTGCAAGTCTTTCGATTTGACGCCACTTCGGCGACTTGCGCGTCGATGGGGATGAAATGATGATGGTTTGGACAACACAACACCCAGTCCCTGGGCGGAGAAAATCTCCGACACAGCCGGGAATAGAACCCGGGCTCTTCGGCATGACAGTCCATCGCGATGACCACTCAGCTATCGGGGCGGACAACAGTGCAGATTACAGCGAAGAAATTATCGTTATCACACTCGAACCATGGTTTTACCAGGTAGATGGTAAACACAGCACGAACACTTAAACATGTCAAGTGCCCAGCAATCAGGGAAGATGACCAAGCAGTCATATAAAGAACTGAATATATTTTCAGGCGGCTTATGTATTGCCGCTACCGTGGTTTTAGCACGGCAGAAACGTGATTACAGCGTGGGAACTCAAGTATACTGATAAAATGAAGTGCTTAGGTACCTGTTGCGAAGTTTTCAGAAAACAAGATAGAATATACTGGGTTAGTCACTTGAAGAGCATGATTTAATGAAATACCGTGACCATTTGCGTCGTTACCACCTTATACTATATTCAGCTCAAAAATTTCCCCACTATAAATATAGACGACAAACCATTTTTTCAGATTGCTTGTACCTTTAGAGAATAGTGTCTCGGTTACGGTGTCAATCAAGAAGATTTATGTTTCGTGGGTTCTTAACATCACACCAAATAAACACCAGGATAAACGCCTGATAAAAGAAGGAGCTGATCCAATCTGAGCATTTTGTCAGACCCAGTAACGTTACGCCTCCGAAGACGTCCCTCTGAAGAAAGCTTACATAAAGATTAACGCAGGGGAAGCAACGGTGACTTGCGTGAGGCATCCGCTGTTACTCAAGTTTTAATTCACGTAATTCACGTACAAACTGGTTGCCGACACTGTTATAGATTATTAAGAAAACATACACTTTAAGACACACACAAAAAAAAAAACGACACATCACTAAGAAATTATCCGAAAGGGACGGAAATCGGTACATGTAATGTAGATGTACAGAGAAACACATAATTACAATTTCAGAAAAATTGGATGATTTATGCAAGGGAAAGATCTTCACAAATTGGCCGGCCGGTGTGGCCGAGCGGTTCTAGGCGCTTCAGTCTGGAACCGCGCGACCGCTACGGTCGCAGGTTCGGATCCTGCCTGGGGCGTGGATGTTCGTGATGCCCTTAGGTTAGTTAGGTTTAAGTAGTTATAAGTTCTAGGGGACTGATGACCTCAGATGTTAAGTCCCATAGTGCTCAGAGTCATTTGAACCAACTTCACAAATTGAGTACGTCAATATCGCATTGGTCCACCTGACCCTTATGCAAACACTTATTCAGCTTGGCAGTAACAGAGTTGTTGGATGTCCGTCCTCCTGAGCATATCATGGCAAATTCTTTTCAATTGGAACTTTAGATCGTCAAAATCCCGAGCTGGTTTGAGGGACTTGCCGTAACGCTCCAAAAGTTCTCAACTCGGGAAAGATCCAGCGACCTCTCTGGCTGAGATATGGTTTCGTAAGCAAGAAGACAAGCAGTAGGAGTGTCGCCATGTGCAGGCGAAGTAAGCCCAGGATGGCGTGCCATGAAGGGCAACAAAACGGGGCGTAGAAAATCGTCGACATACTGCTGTAATGTAAGGGTGGAGCGGATGACAAGCAAAGGGATCCTGCTTTGAAAACAAATGGTACCACAGAACACTACTCCTGGCTGCCTGGCGATACTATCGACGACAATCAGTTTGGCATCCCCAAACACGCCTCCGTTTGTCATTGTGGCTCAGTTCAAAGCTGACTCACCACAATTCTACTCCAGTCAATGAGATTCCAGTCCGAAGACAGTGATGGGATGCCAACCTGACTGTCGCATGCCTTACAGCCCAACAAGCAGGAGTGATGGTTTGGGGTGCCACTTCTTTTCTTAGCAGGACCCCTTTGGTTGTCATCTGTGGCACCCTTACAGCCCAGTGGTATGTCGATGACATTCTTTGTTGCGTTTTGTTGCTCTTTATGGCAAACCATCCTGTCTTACATTTCAGGAAGTTAATGCCTGCCCACACACAGTGAGAGTTTCTACTGTTTGTCAACAAACCCGATGATGGACAGCAATGTCGCTGGATCTCTCCCCAACAGACAACGTTTGGAGTATTACGGGCAGAGTCCTCCAACCAGCTCGGGATTTCAACGATCTAACGCACCAGGCAGACAGAATTTGGCATGATATGGCTCAATAGGACATCCAACAAGTCTATCAATCATTTACAAGCCGAATAACTTGGAAAACCCTTACCAGGTGCTATGGCAGAGAGACATGGATAACTTGCTGGCCAGGTCAACAGTCGAACATCGTCTGCATCGTAATAGGATAGCACTGACAATATGTGGCCTTGGGTTATCTTGCTGAAAGATAACATCAAGGAGACATTTATGATTGGGCATAGCCACCAGCCTTAACGTGACAGTAATGTAATGTGAACTAGAGCTGATCATGTTGTGTAGCCAATGACATCCCATACCATCACAATGGGTCAGGACATGATTAGATTAGATTAGTACTTGTTCGATAGATCATGAATACGACACTTCGTAATGATGTGGAACGTGTCAGGTTAATAAAAGGTGTCTATACAAGATACTACATTAGACAAAATATTACATGACACTAAATTTTTTTTTTTTTTTTTTTTTTGTGGAGGTTGGGAAATTACCCACTTACTATATCCAAAAATTCATCTAATGAGTAGAAGGAGTTGCCATTAAGAAATTCTTTTAATTTCCTTTTAAATGCCATATGGCTATCTGTCAGACATGTATCCCGATGTTGAATGTAATCTTGTAATAGTCATTCTTCTCGAAATTTTCACACGTTGATACAGTCGCGGTGCTGTAAGTAGAACCAGAATTTGTCTAAGATTATAAAGTGGTGCCAATTCTATGACCAGTTTAAATAGTGGGAAATTAAAAAATGATTAGTTTTCCCAGCTATCGTTACAAGTTTTGAAACAGTGTAGCTCACCAGTGAGCATGCATGAATATTTAAATAATTTCCCCCAACCTTCTGACATAACAGTTCACTGACACAGCTTGTATGTTAAACAATTGCCACCTAAGTTTGGAACCTAAGAGCTGACTTGCCCTAAGTTTAAAACTTGGCGCTGTTTAAGCATTTATGGTAGTATGATAGGAACAATTGTACATTTAATGAAACATTTTCCAAGATGCACTGGAGAGAGCCACGTGTCCTCATTGCTTTGCCCACTCTAGTCACAGAATTCACTGCCAGTAAGGCTTGACACTGTACCGTGCACAAACTCAGCCAGCCCTGTAACACCTCCACTCCTCCCCCTCCCACAAATTTCAGATATGAAGTCCCATGTTTAGAACACAAGAGCCCACTCACCCTAGGTAAAAAATTGTGACAAATTACAACATCCCAGATAGTAGTAGGAATTTCTGCCACAGGTATGTTATTTGTGATGGCATTGTAGCCACAACCCATAATCCTTCTGCATCACAGCTAACATCTCATTCTACATCCATACTCCGCAAGCCACCTGACGGTGTGTGGCGGAGGGTACCTTGAGTACCTCTATCGGTTCTCCCTTCTATTCCAGTCTCGTATTGTTCGTGGAAAGAAGGATTGTCGGTATGCCTCTGTGTGGGCTCTAATCTCTCTGATTTTATCCTCATGGTCTCTTCACAAGATATACGTAGGAGGGAGCAATATACTGCTTGACTCTTTGGTGAAGGTATGTTCTCGAAACTTCAACAAAAGCCCGTACCGAGCTACTGAGTGTCTCTCCTGCAGTCTTCCACTGGAGTTTATCTATCATCTCCGTAACACTTTCGTGATTACTAAATGATCCTGTAATGAAGCGCGCTGCTCTCCGTTGGATCTTCTCTATATCTTCTATCGACCCTATCTGGTACGGATCCCACACTGCAGAGCAGTATTCAAGCAGTGAGCGAACAAACGTACTGTAACCTACTTCCTTTGTTTTCGGATTGCATTTCCTTAGGATTCCTCCAATGAATCTCAGTCTGGCATCTGCTTTACCGACGATCGACATTATATGATCATTCCATTTTAAATCACTCCTAATGCGTACTCCCAGATAATTTATGGTATTAACTGCTTCCAGTTGCTGACCTGCTATTTTGTAGGTAAATGATAAAGGATCTATCTTTCTGTGTATTCACAGCACATTACACTTGTCTACATTGAGATTCAATTGCCATTCCCTGCACCATGCGTCAATTCGCTGCAGATCCTCCTGCACTTCAGTACGTGACCTAAGAGAAAACGGGGAGGAGGGGGGGGGGGGGGAGCATTTGTTGTCTTAAGGTGGTCATCTCAAGGTATGTAAGTGACTTGATGTAGATAAATAAATGTTATGGATGGTGATCACTGGAAATGATTTCACTCCCAGTGTTAGTACTTCCACTGTGGTATGAAGGGGAATATGCTCAATATACAGACCCCTCCAAATGCTCTCTTGGAATCAGCTGGGTTTCAACAGAATGTATGGTCATCTCTATGAGTTTGGAAATAGTCATCAGTGAAGTGTATTTCTTGGAAAGCAACACAGATTGCAGAACAAGAGAAAATTAATTTTTGTAGTTCTGTCAGGTGACAGTCATATTCATTGCAGTTCCACTGAATCATGACACTGAGGGTGTCCTGATTGGGTGTGGAGTTATCAGTAGGAAACATCATGACCCAAGATCACTGTTTGTCACCAGTGGTGGGGGAACAACATCAATTATCATTGATTTGGAGTCTGATGGTGTGGAGAAGGGGCCTGCAATCTTCAGGGTCACTGGAGTGGCCTTTTCCCAAGATTTTTTCTTCTTCTTCATCATCATCTCTTTCATAACTTTTGCTGATCAAGATTCTTGTGAGGGCTTATCTCACTGTGGTTGTAAACACATAAGAAAAATAGACAGCAGAGTGACCTAATGTCTGTAGCTCCTACAGCCACTGGCTGGTGTTAGGCCTCTGATCTGTGGAAGTCTGGGAGGGGGTTCCTGAGATGTAGCTTGTCACCAGTACACAAGAGGGGGATGCTACTTCTTTGGCTTTAAGCAGAGAATGGTTACTGCCTCAAGAACCATGAGGGTGATGCCTTATCACTCCCATGGTTGAGTTTATAAGTGTAACTACCAGCTGTTGATGTCAAGCATGTAAATACATGAGGTACTGCTGACTACCTACTCACAGTAGTGGCAAAGGTCAATATTACTGAGATTGGCTACAAATGATCACAATTTTTCTGAGCCTCAAAGTATGAGAACTGATTTGTGACCAGTTTCTGGATTTTCCATTCCTGGTCTAGGTTAGCACACTTCAGGGATCAGGAGAAGAGGTAGTTCCTACAACTGGCACAGACATTTGGTAGCACATGTAGTGAATTTTTGGGACATGTTCAGCCACAGTCCCCATATACACTGTTTAACAGACCTCTTCCTATGATTTCCACAGTCTATAACTAGTCCTACTCCTGTGTCCACATGATGACTTCAGGCACTACAGGAGATTCAAATTTATAGTCCGAGGTCGTTAACAAGTACGAACAGTTTGGTACTTAACTCATATCGATGGCTGCGTTGTTGTCTTCGTGAAGTCTAGAGGTGATTCCACTGTGATGTTCCCGCGGTTTTCTTTGTGTTTGGATGAGACTAACTGGTTTGTAGGGCGATGTGGTATTTTGATTTTTAGAGAGCAAACGTTACATTAGTTTTGCACATCACTATTTAATTCGTTTATTCACATTTAACACTTCTACAATAATATGAAATAAGACATTGTTTTACACCACATCTGTATTACCACCTCTTCCAAAGATCGACCCCCTCCCCACCTGACCAAAGATAACCGTCTCTTAGTTGTTAAACTCACAGTCAAAGGCTATATTTACATAAAACATTACACGTAAAGAAATTACTGACATACATGATTTTAAGTTCTCTTATAACTGGAAAGAAATATGGTTAGAGTTATGCTATTTAAAACACTGCATTGTGAGGGTGGGGAATGTGGCTTCATATCGCAGCAGTAAAAGAGGATTTTGACCTTTTCTGGCTGCAAGCCCCCTCGAAAGTGAGGATTAGTGCATCAGTATCATTGTCTGGTAGACCTTGATGTAAATGTTGTATGAAGTGGATCCCTTGCCTCTTCAAGCATTTGTGTATTTTGTCAGCCATTTGCATTGTTAGCTCCTGGTGAAAAATTAATCTCCATACCACATTAATGTTCTTACGAGGTGTGACAGTAACAGGTACATCATCAAGCTGTTTAAAAGAGAGTAATGCCTAGGTCAGGTTAGGGTTTGCTGTCTTCACTAAGATGGAACCACATCACAATTTGCTAAGAGAAGAGTCTGTACCAAATATAATTTTTGTATTCATCACAAAAGTCATTGGTTTAATAGGTGCAAACCCAGAGCTAAGGTTAATAATTGTCTGCAAATCACTTGGCTATATTTTCCTCTTCATGCCGCAGCCAAAGAGAGGAAGTTCCTACGGTCGTAACAATAGATGTTAAATTGCAGTCTACTTGAAGAGACTGCCAGGAACTTGTGACCACCATTTGATAACTTTGGTCATTCCATGATGCCTATGATGCTGCCTATTCAGGACAGGGGCTATCCCCACAGATGCCAACCAGACAGTGCCCCCAAACAGTCACACACCTACTTGGGCCCCAACAGTTTGATTGCTGCTTGGTATGGGTAACTGATGACCCTCAACATGCTCCACACAATCTGTAAAACTTTTTGAACAGGTGGTCACACCCTGATGAGGGCACGAAATGTATGGAGTAAAATAAGGGAACAAAGTGGGACAAACCAGAATCAGCATCCTACAATTAAATTTGGTTGTCAGCAGTGATCTGTCCTAGAGAACATGCCAGAGAAAATATTACCCCAGAGTAAAATTGCAACACAGGAAAGGAACAAGTACTGCAACAGCTTGGGTACCAATGCTCCCCACACGTGTACTCACAAAAGTTGTGAATCTGCTGGGTTTACAAGAAACTTTAAGCCAGGTGCTCATTCAAAATGGTCAAAAATTTAATTTTCTTAAATTGCATTTTTTGAAAGTTACATATGTCTAAAATGTTGGGACAAAAAGGTTTTTTAATTCATGTGTTACAAAAGTTCATACACTGCACTGTTTGAAACATTGTCACAATCACCATGGGACACTCTCAGCCAGAGATGTCTGGCTCAGGTAGAAAACTTGTCATGTCATGACGCACTTTCACAAGAGATTTATACTGCAGTATGTATGCAAACATATTCACCAAAACAACTGACGAACAACATGTGCAGGCTACCAAATGCAGCATATCCAGCTCAGCCAGGTTGGCTTTTCTCATCAAGAAGGTCAAGGGAACTGCACTCAGGAACAATTCAAGTTTGCAAAGGGTTGGTATACTGTCCTAGAATTGCAGACTAAACATAAGTAATGAAAACATTCAATGTGTAGTTTTTATGTAAATTGAACTAATAACACACATAAAAGTTTTCCTTGAATTTTAAACAGTTTTTTCTCAAGAAATAGTTTTGTTAAAACAGCAGGCAAAAAAAAAAGGATTGCTTCAACCTATTAACTTCTACCTTCGATCCCAAAAAGGTAAACACATTTCTTAGGAGCTTATACCTATAATATATGAAAGTTGTTAATGTTAACTATTTTTCATGAAGAGTGAATAAAATCTCCAAAAATCGCACTCAAAGTTCAAGTTAACACCATATCATTAAATTTAAGGTTACTTCATTGATATTGCCAATGGCCCTGCCACTGTGTTAATGCCGGTTATCACCAGATCACTGAAGTTAAGCACTGTCAGGCTTGGCTAGCACTTGGATGGGTGACTGTGTTGTGCACTCAGCACTTGTGAGGCCAATTGAGGAGCTACTTGATTGGGAAGTAGCGGCTCTGGTCACAAAACCGTCGATGTCCTGGAGTGAGGTGTGTTGACCACGTGCCCCACCATGTCTGCATACAATGATGCCTGTTGGCTGAGGACATGGCAGACAATCAGTACCCTTGAGCTTTCAAGACCTGTTTGGACAGAGTTTTAATTCATTGTGGTTAGGTATAAGCTTCCATAAATTTAACGTAGTATCAACTGATGTTATCCATTTTTGATTTCAGATAATTCCTGACGGCTTACACTGCACGCCGTCTGCATACTTCAAACATGCAGGCCCTTGGTCACTATGGGGGATTTTTTTTGTATTTAAAATGTAAAATGAAGTTCAAAGTATGGTCAATCATAACCTCCAAACAGATCCTTTGTAAGTCTTTTTTGCTGTCTCAAAAAAAAAAAAAAAAAAAAAAAAAAAAAAAAAAAAAAAAAAAAAAAACTTTGTTTTTTCTCATTTGAATGAGAATCTAGTCTTTTGATTATGTGCGTCACTGATATAATCAATGGATTTTGTAGTGAATTTTGAGCAAGTGGAGTGTTGACCATATTATTTTAAGGTTATCTTGATACATATCAAGGAACTAAATTATTCATCTGGTGTAACTATTTACTTCTATGAAATATCAGAACCAACTTCAATCTTTGCTTTTCTTCATTAATAATTCCATATTAAAAATACTGTCATGGTTGATGATCTGTCATTGACAGTCTTGGCACTTAGTTGAATACATTTTCCTATTTTGATCCAGCAGTATTCTGAACAGGTAGCTTTACTTCTGAAATCTTTTGCTGCGCCATCATGTGATCAATTGGTGAGCACAGTGTGTGGAAGTTAAAGACTTGACAGGGATTTAAACCCCACACCTTCAAAACAACAGTCTTGTGCCTTAAGTACAGCACTAACTCACTCAGTAGGATGTTAACACAATTCAGAGGATAAATCCAGAAATCTAGTAGTTCAGGTAGATTGGAAAATAATTTTTGTGCCTCATCTAGATATACGTATACGTGATTACTCTCCTATTCACAATTAAGTGCCTGGCAGAGGGTTCAATGAACCACCTTCAAGCTGTCTCTCTACCGTTACACTCTCGAACGGCGTGTGGGAAAAACGAACACTTTAATTTTTCTGTGTGATCCCTGATTTATTTTAATCTATTGTGATGATCATTTCTCCCTATGTTGGAGGGTGCCAACAGAATGTTTTCACAATTGGAGGAGAAAACTGGTGATTGAAATTTCATGAGAAGATCTCGTCGCAACGAAAAATGCCTCCATCA
The DNA here is from genome assembly GCF_023864275.1 of Schistocerca cancellata. Lineage (NCBI taxonomy): Eukaryota > Metazoa > Arthropoda > Insecta > Orthoptera > Acrididae > Schistocerca > Schistocerca cancellata. Next base: position 1,257,662,911 of record NC_064626.1, read on the forward strand.
CATATGTCATGCAAGAATGTTACGATAAAGGCAACACACTAGGATTGTACAGAGACAAGCTACATTCATTATATGTGATTTGTGAATGAAACATGAACTGTAATATGTACTAGAGATGCACTGTACCATCCATCATGTTTTGTACACTGGTTTAAAAAGAAAACACATACATATAACTAGATGACTTTTAGTACTTACCAGAGTTTCTTCCTTAACAACTAAATGCTCAACTTCATGCTCTGGTGTCTCAGTTGGGTCAGGATCCAACTGCATTAAAGAAAATGAGTGAATACAGGCTGAATACTGAGTACATGAAGTACAGAAGAGAATAGTCTACAGAACACACCTACTATTCCTATGGTATAATGAATGTTCAGGAAATGGTTTACCTGCCATGTAGCTCAATGCAAAAAGAGAGTGGCATTTATGCAGGGTAATATTAATCTCACTGCTTCCCATTCAATCACAAGAAAAGACAAAAATATTTTTGAAAATTTAGCACTTTGTCTGATTTGGCCTGAAACTCATTTTTTTCACTATACCACTTGTCTGAAACTAACTCTTGGCTCTAATCTGGCAGTGGGTTTTTGTTTGCTGAACTATACAGAAATTCACCTACACATATTGATGGACTAGGAGTCCTCAGAGAAAGAATTTGGTGGAGAATGGCTTATTCCCAGTCTGCAAGGTTGATTTCTGATGAATCTTTCACTCTGCAGTGGACATTTTACCAAAATGAATTCTTTCACAACCCTTTATGAATGCCATCCATTTTAATGAACAAGACAGAAATCTTATGGCATTAATGGAGATAACTATTCACACCTGTTTTGTCAGTCACTAGAAATTGTAAATGCATCCGTATTTCATAGCAAAATTACACTACCTTTAAAAGCAGTTAGCGCCTATGGCAGATATCAGCTATAGTCTGAAAGAGCTCAACATTTTAAAACTACTAATTCAGTTCTCTTATTGCTAAGGTGAGCAAGTTCTGGTGAGCAGATTATTTTACAGTGACTGCAAACATTACTGACAGTAGTGGAAAGCCCATGTTCAGGATCTTGTTCAGAAACTAAATGCTGCTTTATTTACCATTAGAACAGTATCTGAAATAAGTGACACTTCAACACGAAAAGTAGTCTACTTCGCATATTTCCATACGCTTATGTTGTATGGTATTATTTTTTGGGGTAATTCTTCTGACTCAAAAAGGGTATTTTTGGCTCAAAAACGGGCTGTTCGAGCTATATGTGGTGTAAGTTCGAGAACCTCTTGTCGACCCCTATTCAATAGTCTGGGAATTCTGACATTGCCCTCACAGTATATATTTTCTTTAATGTCGTTTTTTGTTAGCAATATTAGCCTATTCCCAAGAGTTAGCAGCTTTCACTCAGTTAATACTAGGCAGAAATCCAATCTGCATGTGGAATGCACTTCCTTGACTCTTGTGCAGAAAGGAGTGCAGTATTCTGCTGCATCCATTTTCAATAAGCTACCACAAGAACTCAAAAATCTTAGCAGTACCCCAAACTCTTTTAAGTCTAAACTGTAGAGTGTCCTCATGGCTCACTCCTTCTATTCTGTTGAGGAGCTCCTGGAAGAGCTAAAAAATTAAGCAAATTCCAGTGTTACATTGTTGATTTTCTTTGTTTAAATTTACGACTTGTCACCTGAATATGTTTTTTTATATTTCATATTATCTGTTTCTAATATCGTGTTATAATTTCATGTATTGACTTGTTTCATGGCCATGGAGACTTCTCCTTAATTTTGTCCCACGGAACAATAAATAAATAAATAAATAAATAAATAAAAGTAACTAATCTGCTCATCTTTGAGCTGATACACAACCTATCATTATAACTTAGTAGTACTCAACACACTTCACAGCAGTGTTCATGTGACAGCAACTCATTACTAGAGTCAATGCTCTCTTTGTTGGTCTTTCAATGTTCATATCGTCTCACTCTGACTGCTGAAACACACATAGCAGCTACACATTTTATATTATGAAAACTGCTATGCATATTTCAGTAGTTTTTGTTGGAGATGTGAACACTGAAGGCCCAATAACGCACACATTGAATGTCTAAATGCATTTCTTAGCTCTGTGAAAAGTGCTGCAAAGTGAGTAATATGGAACTTAGCTACAAGTGATGGGCACAGTAGCCAGTGCATGGCAGCAGAGGCAAGAGTGCAGTGATGTTGCCAAGTTGGTGGTGAGGAGGGGCTGGCAGCTGGGTGGCAGTGTTTGACAGTTGGGAACGCATGTGGCAGGTCAAGTGTGAATTGATGGTGACTAGAAGATTCAGGATGTGGCACTGTGAATGTGTGGAAAAATTCTGCTGTTACGGATGATGATGCAGTGTCGGGGGCATGAATGGCTGTTGGCACCAAAGAAGGTAAAACCACTGTGTTGGGTATAGATTGTGGAAGAGGTAGAGGGGCAGATGCATGTACATCCCTGGGTTCTGGAATGCTGGTGCTTGTGTTGTCAGTTTGGGTTGGAGTTTCATCATCAGAGCTTGGTGGGTTTCTGGCTGTGTCCTTGGCTGTAGTGTGGCAGGCCGGCATCTCAGGAGGGTTTGGTGGCAGATGTACTTGGTGTGGTGTTGGTGATAGTGCTGTCAACACGAGGGGTGGCATGCCAGCATTGTCATCAGGCTGTGTCAATGGGTTGTTGATGATGACAGTAGTCAGACTGGGCAGTATCAGATCAGGCAGCAAATAGGTGGGTTTCAGGCTATCAATTGAAACATTGGTAGGGGTGTAGTGATGATGCAGGGTAAATGACTTGGGGTGGCGTTTCAGGACCCAGTGGGAGCCAGAGTAGTGCAGGTAAAGTGGTGGTTCGGGGGCTTTAATTCGCAGCATAACATGGGTGTATGAGGTGAAATCACCATGAATGAATGCCCTCCTTTCACTGTCGTGCTTGGGCAGGGAATGGGTAATAGGCAAGCCATGCAGTTTTGCAAGCCAGGGTGACGAACTCAGGTGGTAAAGACATCTCAGTGCAGCCCAGCAGGCTCTAGTAAGTTAAGTAAGTTACACAGCACAGTTAGCAGGTGACTAAAAACCAAGTCAGTGGATGACATCTCTAGCCTTGCCTTTTGAATGACATAGAAGCTGAGAAGTATCAAAGGCATGGCAAAGGTCCACCTGATGTTGCACGGCAGGCGAGGGCGGCCTTCAAGGTACAGTGGAGTCATTCCACTATGCTGTTGGCAGCTCTACGGTAGCTTGCTGTATGGCATAGGTTAGTTGTGCAGAAGCCCATCAGCACACAAGAGAGGGAAGATGCAAAATGGCACCAGGAGTCCATTGTGATGTGGTGCAGGCAATAAAAACAGATGATGCACATGGAGGTGACGGTGATGGTTATTTTGGCAGCAGTGTCATCTGGTATCGATATTACCTCAAGCCAGCGGGTGAACCAGTTCACCACAGTGAGAAAGTGGCAGCAGCTGGCAAATGACAGTAAGGAATCAACAATGTCCATGTGAATGTGGGCAAAGCAATGCCTGATATCTAGAAAGGCGGCAAGAGGGGCATGCACGTGGAGATCAACCAGATGAAAGCCCAGGTCTTGCAGTCCCTCTAAATCCCTGACAACACAAAATTCTGCATCACTATGGTGGAGAAAGTGCAAGCACTGTGATATGCCAGATTGTGTAACCAGATGAATGCAGCCTTGCAGAAAGCAGCAGAGAGGAATGGGCACACTGAGCTGGTGGATAAAACGCACCAGATACTGCTGTCTGAGCTGGGAACTGACATATGTTGAAGGTGGAGGCCAGAAACGGCATCCAGTGAGAGGGGCAAGTTCCAGATTGTACTCGTAGGCATGGGCGAGTGCCTCATAGTCCAGGGATGAAGCAATGGCACAGGTGTGTATGAGGCAGTTGGCGTTGATGACAGCAAGTCCATTGACAGAAAAGAATGACTGCTACAGGAACTGAGGTGGGGCACACTGGTCAATGTCTTTCAGGAGAGCAAACATTACAGGCTTTTGGCTGTTGAAGACCATGAAGAGACAGGCCTCCATTGAGGGCCAAAAGTATCTGATTGTCTCTTAGATGGTGAGGAGCTCTGTTGCATGTGCTCAAGCACCACTGGGTGACAGAAGGCTTTCAGTAGAAGAAAGTTGCTAACATGCTGCTGCAGAACAGTGATAATAGCTGCCCAGCTGGCATAAACCACAACAGCAAGTGGGATGGTGGAGTGGTGGTGGAAGATCAGGTTAGCATCTACCAAGTCCCACTCAGTGGCAGCAAAGTTGTCTTCCAATTGTGGTGTCCATAGCACAGGTTTTTTCCCCTTTTTTTTGGAACTGTGAAGAATGGTGGTGAGCAGTTCCTGTGTAGCAGCGATGGAGGAAGAAGTTTAGCATGTCAAGGAAGTGGCTGAAGTCCTGGAATTCTGGGGCTGTGGCAATTTGAAGAATACTTGTACCTTCTTGGGCAGTGGACGACAGCTGGCAGCAGAGATGATATGGCTCAGGAATACCAACTTGCTGACAACAAATAAGCACTTTGCTGCATTGGTGAGGTGCTGGCTTCTGGGGCGTCCAAAATAATGCAGTGGCGCTCACAGTGTTCCTCGGTGTTGCAGAGAAAAGTAGTATTTTGTCCAAGTAGGCAAAACACCAGGGAAAGCTATGCAAGATAGTGTCCAGCGAATGGGCAGCATCACAGAGGCATCACTGTGGTCTAGGGGTAGCGTCTTTGATTAGTAATCATCTCCATTGGCAAAAGATTCCTGACTAGTCCCCAATTCAAGGGAGGGGACTGTCAAGAGGGAGGTGACTGTGAGAAAAAGACTGAATAATCTACAAAAGGATAATGTTATGAGTTGATATGTGGAATGTCAGATATCTGAATGTGGTAGGGGAGTTAGAAAATCTGAAAAGGGAAATGCCACGGCTCAATGTAAATATAGTGGGAGTCAGTGAAGTGAAATGCAAAGAAGACAATGATTTCTGGTTGGGTGAGTATAGGGTAATACAAACAGTGGTAGTAAATGGTATAATGGGAGTAGAATTCATTATGAATAGCAATGCAGGACAGTGAGTGTAATACTATGAACATTTCAGTGACTGCGTTGGTCTCATCAGAACGACAGTAATCAACACTGACCATGATAGTTCAGGTATACATGGCAATGGCACCTGAAGATGATCAGATAGAGAAATTATACAAGGATATTGAATGGATAATTCAGTACATAAATGGAGATGAAAATATAATTGTGGGGGACTGCATGTAGTTGTAAGGGAAGGAGTAGAAGAAAGGGTTACAGGAGAATATGGGCTTGGTACTAGGAATGAGAGAGGACAAAGACTGAATTCTGCAATAAATTTCGGCTAGTAATAGCAAATAACCTGTTCACAAAACATGAGAGGAGATGTTATACTTTGAAAAGGCCGGGAGATATGGGAAGGTCTCAGTTAGATTACATCATGGTCAAGCAGAGATTACTAAATCAAATACTGGCTTGTAAGACATTCCCTGGAGCACATACAGACTCAGATCTCAATTTGGTAGTGTGAAGACTAGGTTGAAGTTTAAGAGATTAATCAGGAAGAATCAATATGCAAAGAAATGGGGTACAGACATACTGAGGAAGGATGAAACACAGTTGAAGTTCTCTAAGGCAATAGATGCAGCAGTAAGAAATAACTCAGTAGGCAGTACACTTGAAGAGGAATGGACATCTCTAAAAATAGCAATCACAGAAGTTGGGAAGACAAGTATAAGTACAAAGAAGGTACCTGTGAAGAAACCATGGTTAATAGAAGAAATACTTCAGTTGATCAATGAAAGAAGAAAGTACAAAAATGTTCAGGGAAATTCAGGAATACAGAAATACAAGCTGATTATGAATGAAATAAAGAGGAAGTGCAAAGAAGGTAAGGTGAAATGGTTGCACGAAAAATGTAAAGAAATCTAAAAAGAAATGATTATTGGAAGAACTGACTCAGCTTATAGAAAAGTCAGAACAATGTTCGGTGAAATTAAAAGTAAGCATGGTAACATTAAGTGTGCAATGGGAATTCCACTGTTAAATGCAGAGGAGAGATTGGATAGGTGAAAATAGTACACTGGATGTCTCTATGAGGAGGAAGATTTGTTAGATGTGATAGAAGAAGAAACAGGAGACAATATAACAGAGACCAGGGATCCAGCACAAGAATCAGAATTTAAAATAGCTTTGGGAGACTGAGGATCAAATAAGGCAAGAAGGACAGATAACACTTCATCAGAATTTCTAAAATCATTGGGGAAAGTGACAAAAAAATGAACTTTGATGTTGGTGTTCAGACTATATGTGTCTGGTGATATACAATCTGACTTTGGAAAAACATCATCCACACAATTCCAAAGTTTGCAAGAATTGATAAGTCTGAGATTTATCTCAAAATCAGTTAAACAGCTCATGCATCCAAGTTGCTGACAAGAATAATATACAGAAGAATGGAAAAGAAAATTGAGGATATGTTAGATGACTTTCAGTTTGGCTTTAGGAAAGGTAAAGGCACCACAGAAGAAATTCTGACATGGTTGATAATGGAAGCAACACTAAAGAAAAATCAAGACACTTTTATAGGATTTTCCAACCTGGAAAAAGCATTCGATGATGTAAAATGGTGCAAGATGTTTGAAATTTTGAGAAAAGTTGGGGTAAGCTAAAGGGAAAGACAGGTAATATCCAATATGTTAAAGAGCGAAGAGGGAGTGGGAAACCAAGAATGAGGTGCTCATATTAAAAAGTGTGTAAGACAGGGATGTAGTCTTTTGCCCCTACAGCTCAATCTATACACTTAAGAATCAATGACAAAAATAAAAGAAAGGATAGAGAGTGGAATTAAAATTAGAGTGAAAGGATACCAATGATAAGATTCGTTGATGACATTGCTATCCCCAGTAAATATGAAGAAGAATTACACAATCTGCTGAATAAAATGAACAATCTAATGGGTACAGAGAATGGATTGAGAGTAAATCAGAGGAGGATGAAAGTAACAAGAAATAGCAGAAATGAGAACATGAGATGCTTAACTTAGTGATTGGTGATTATGAAGTAGATGAAGTTAAGGAATTCTGCTACCTGGGCATCAAAGTAACACATGGCACCAAAAGGCAGACTAGCACTTGCAAAAAGGACATTCCAGGCCAAGAGAAGTGTGCTAATATCTAACACAGGCCTTAATTTGAGGAATAAATTTCTGAGAATGTACGTTTGGAGTACAGTATTGTATGGTGATGCAAACATGGATGATGGGAAAACTGGAACAGAAGAGAATCAAAGCATTTGAGATGTGGTGCTACAGCCGAATGTTGAAAATTAGGTGGACTGAAAAGTTAAGGAATGAGGAGGTTCTGCGCAGAATCAGAGAAGAACGCAATGTATGGAAAACACTGACAAGAAGAAGGGACAGGCTAATAGGACATCTGTTAATACATCAGGGAATAACTCCCATGCTACTAAGAGGGAGCTGTAGACAGGTAAAGAAAACTGTAGAGGAAGACGGAGATTGGAATACGAGGGGAGTTTGAAAAGTCCATGCAAAGTCTGAGAGATGGCACCACTGGCATGTATCAAGGTCATGTTTAGTTAGTAGCATCTTTGGAAAGAATGCACACCAAGTTTCGGCCATATTGGTCTATTTCTTTGTGTTTGGCATTCATGTGAATCAAGGAAGTCGAGTGATTGTCAAAAATGGATGAAAAAGAATTTCGTGTGTTGATTAAACATCACTTTACGAAAGACAAAATGCCTCAGGAGACTAAAGAGAAACTTGATAAACATTATGGTGACTCTGCACCTTCAATTAGATTCAATTAGAGTAGTTCATACATGGTATCAAAATTTCTGGAGTGGCCATATGGGCACAAGTGATGCTGAACTTTCTGGACGGCCTATGGAGGTTATGACTCCAGAAATCATTGATAAAATCCATGATATGGTGATGGATGACAGAAGAGTTAAGGTGCATGAGATTGCTAGTGCTGCAGGCATCTCAAATGAATGTGTACATATTATTTGGCATAAACATTTTAACATGAGAAAGATATCCACAAGATGGGTTCCGCGATTGCTCACACTTGACCAAAAACGGAAACGTGTGAAGTGTTGCAAGGATGGTTTGCAGCTGTTCAGGAAGAATCCGCAGGACTTTAAGCATCATTTAGTCACTGTGGATGAATCATGGATGCATTACTATACTCCTGAGACCAAACAATAATCTAAACAATGGCTTATCAAGGGAGAATCTGCACTAAAAAAGACAAAGACCATTCCTTCAGCCGGAAAGGTTATGGCGACTATCTTTTGGGATTCGCAAGGAATAATCCTCATCAACTATCTGGAAAAGGGTAAAATTATTACAGGTGCATACTATTCATTATTGTTGGACCATTTGAAAACTGAGCTGTAAGAAAAATGCCAGCGATTGGACTGCAAAAAAGTCCTTCTCCATCACGATAACGCACCAGCACACACCTCAGCAGCTGTGGTCATAAAATTAATGGAAATAGGATTCCAACTCGTTTCACATCCACCCTATTCTTCCAACTTGACTCCCTCAGACTACTATTTGTTCCCCAATTTGAAGAAATGGCTGGCGGGACAAAGATTTTATTCAAATGAGGAGGCGATTGCAGCAACTAATAGCTATTTTGCAGACTTGGACAATTCCTATTATTCGGAAGCGATCAACAAATTAGAACAGCGTTGGACAGAGTGTACAAGTCTAAAAGGAGACTATGTCAAAAAATAAAAAAAGATTTACCCCAAACATGTAAGTAGTTTTTATTTTTGCATGGACTTTTCAAATGCCCCTCGTATATCCAGCAAATAATTAAAGACATAGGTTGCAAGTGCCACTCTGTAATGAAGAGGTTGATACAGGAGAGGAATTTGTGGTGGGTTGCACAAAACCAGTCAGAAGACTGATGATTAAAAAACAAAAAAAGAGGCTGAAAGGCCTGATTGTGTTCTCGTACAGGCTGAACAGCACCATGATGGCATCTTCTGGATATCCTTGGGTGCAACCAGAATCTGGGTGGAAGCTCTGGCACTGCTGATGGTACTGGAGATTGTAGCCCCTGCCAGCATGTTGTTATAGCTGTGTAGAAGCAGCACAAGGAACCTTTCAGGAATGGCATGTGGAGTTAGTGTCCAGTAATCACTGCATGGATGCCAGAAGCCATCCTTCTGGACAAAATGAAGGGTTGACACCCACAGGCTATTCAAAGCATGCAGCTTGCCAGCAGTGATTACAATATCAAACTCTGTCTTGGTGACCTTGAGTTTGTCCAGTGGTAGCGGCTGTGGCTGGGTGATCCAGGCATGGTATCCCTGCAATGGACAGTCAAATGGTGGATCTCCCGAGGCATGCTAGGCAGGCATGTAAGAGCAGGAAACTGCACCAGGAAGTTAGTGTGTAGGCTGGAGTATGCAACCATCTTCAAATTGAAGAAGGTGGTGAAACAGGTGGCGCATTTGGATTATTTCCTGGTATCACATCAATGAGGTGACAGCCGGTGATGTCAGGGAGCAGGTGGTAGTTCCAGATGAAGTCTGCTCCAATAAAGGAGTCAGTGACTTCTGTAATGGTGAAGGCCTAGGCGGGGGGGGGGGGGGGGGGGGGAGGGGGGGGGAGGGTCCTGTTGCAGCTGAAAGTTGAGGATGTATGCAGTATGTGGTGGTGATGGTAGAGATATTCGTCACCATCAGAAGCATCACAGAGGCAGTGCCAGTGACCCATAAAAGCCACAGAGAAAAGTTAGACAACTTCGAACTGGCATTGATCAGGAATGGCACAGTGGAGTGTGTGTCACACATGAACAAGTGTTGGGAGACTGAACAGCAGCAGGTGGCTGTTGGCATTTCGGGGCCGAACAGCAGGGCTCCCTGCAGTTAGCAGTGTCAGGGCCAAAGTGCTCATGGCAATAAAGGAGAGCAGCTGTTTTGGGAGAGGCAAAGGCAGGTTGATTGGAACTGTGATGGCAGAGGCCATCATTATGCTGTCACCTGGGGCAGTGAACTCAGCTGCAGTCAAGAGTCCTTGTGGACAATGGTAGCTGGTAGCATCCTGAGAAGTGAAGATGTTATTTACTCCTGGCTGGTGGCCAGTGTGCTGTGGACCAGCAGGAAGAGGAGCACCAGATGACATCAGTGGCAACAGTTAGTTCACAACGAGGTAATCAGTGTGATGGCTGGCTGGTGGCTATGGGTGTGGGTGCAGTAGGGCACAGCAGGGAGGCCATTGTCATGTGTGCCCTGTTGACACAGGCGAGGGAAACATTGGTGTGTGACATCACTGCTGTCCATATCGAGGCCAGCAGGTGAGGCAGCCAGACAATGCAAAGAAGCCACCTGAGATCATGTGTGCGCCTATCAGACTTCTGAGTTGGTGCAGGAATTGTGAGAGCTACAAGTCCCCACTCTGCTTGAGAGAAAGGAGGACCCAGACACACTCGATCTCTAAGGACACAAGTTGCATCACAAGGCAGCACCAGAATGTCTCATAGCCATCAGTGGCTGGGGTTGATGAGATGTCATTGCAGACCTTCATTGCTGATGTCTTGAGCTGGCTGATCAATGATGTCAACTGAGAGGCATCAGACATGATGCTGCATCTTCCTAAGATGGCAGCTGCCAACAGAAAGCACAAACCATAGGTACAGGTCCAAGGGATTGAAGGGTGGCAGGTGAGCCATGGCACGGCTGAAAGAAAAGGTGGTGGTAGGTGGGGGGATGGGGCAGTGGCGTTCAAGGCCAGAAGGGAATGGTGGTGGCAACAGATGCAGGGCCCAGTGCAGGTATTGCTGTGGTGTCCAGTGCTACAGGCATGGCCACAGTGGTTGCATCACGAGATGGATGCACAGGTTGGTTCTGCAGCATTCCAGTTCCATGAGGTGCACAGCCAGGTCGGTGATGATGACATGAGGTGGTGGGGTGGTGACCGTGTGCAGCGAGGCATCAGTTGGGGTGGTGGTGGAAACATGGTTGCTAGGTTCCATAGATTGAACATGTGAAACACAGAAAAAGGGAAATTACACATGGTGCAAAACAAATTACAAGTCATCAAACAAAGGAAACTCCAGATAGGAATATCAACAATGTGGAAAAGACAGATTGCTACTTACCATAAAGAAGACACATCAAGTTGAGAGAGGCACTCACATGTTAAAATACAAGTCATGTTGCAATAACATGAATACAGTTTGCTGTGCAATGAGCAACACAAAATAAAAGTCATGGTGCACTAGCATCCATACCAAGAAACAGTGATAGCTCGTAAGCAGGAGTCTGTGGCATGCAACTAATGGGATGGGTTGGCTAGAACAATGAAAGCCAGCAACTTGATGAATTTGAAAGTAGAATCACCTGAGATTATCGTTGGGCTGCCAGTGAAGGAAATCAGTCTCTCCTAACTAAAGTGAGCCATCAAATAACATAAGCTAGAGGTTAGCACTTGGGGACAGGCAATATATGTTTAGCAAACTGCTTTACTGGGACAACCAAGCCATTACATGGAGCACTGATATAAAACAAAAATACCACGGGGCACAGAAAAGAAAATAATATTGTACACAAAACAATTGTCACCACTAACACAGACTTTCTACCACAAGGTGTGATGTAAAGTTCTACTGCACTGAATTTCAGGTGAAGAGACAGCATAGCACAGGTGTATCTCAGTATTTTGCAACAAGCACCAAAGCATGTACAAGCACCTAAGCATGTACAAGCACCAAAGCATGCAGAGTCATGGTACATGTGTGGGACTGAGTGCCAATGTTTTCACCTTGAGGAGAAGTAGAAAACTGAACAAAAAGATTATGTGAGAAGTTTCACTAGGCATGGGGCTACTGTCTCCTTCCAGTTGGCCAGATACCATAGCACCAAGGCGTCTGGTTGAATCGCAGAAACAGCAGCAGATGTACATGAAGAATCCACCTCATTGCCTTAGCAGTAGGCCATAGCAAAAATTAGCACAAATGGGATGGGTTTGGCTGCTAAAACTAAAGTGCAGCTAAGGGCCACATCAATTTTGAAGGAACATGTTGATGGAAGCAAATCAATTGGCTTACCTACTTTCTGAGCCACTTTAATGAGTTTGGTTTAGTTTGTTATCTTCTGATATAGGCATGCAGAATGTCCATTGGCTATAATTATCCAGTTTCCTTAATTTTTCCTTTTGAAGAAATTTTAATACAGAAAAAATTTTTTGAGGATCTGAAGCAATCCACACATTCTTCTACATTTTTCTGTAGCATCCTTTATCTTACAAAATCACCATATACTAAGCCTGACACACAAAACAGGGATTAAAAGCTATTTTATTTATTTATTTATTTATTTATTTGATTAGCCATCCGTAGACATTTTGCAATGTATGGATGTTGTCAGTTTGGATACAGTGATTTTTGCAGATACATTGACACTTTTATATGCATTTACAGAGTATACAAATACAATGACATTTATCACTTAAATTACATTCAAACAATTAAATATTCACTTATTGTTTAGAAACAGTGTTCCTGAAAATATAGTTTAAGGGTTTTTCTGTAACAGTGCATGTTGTTAATTTCTTTGATGTCCTGTGCAGCTTGTTATACATTTACAGAATACACAATACAATGTCATTATGTCACTTAAATTACATTCAAACATTTAAATATTCACTTACTGTGTAAAAACAGTGTTCCTGAAAATACAGTTTAAGAGTTTTTCTGAAACAGTACATGCTGTTAATTTCTTTGATTTCCTGTGGCAGCTTGTTATACAATTTTACACCCTGATACAAGAAACTTTTTTGGGTCTTATGCTTATTTCTCCTATCTAGATGAAGGCAGTGGCTTGTTCTTGTGCTATAGCTGTGTAAAATGCTGTTTGTACTATAATTCACTATATTTTTCTTTATATATACTATAGTGTGGAACATAAATAAACAGGGAACAGTTAGAATACCAAGTATTTTGAATAGTTCTCTGCAGTGAGCCCACTTACTGCTTTTAGTTATAATTCTCACTGCTCTCTTCTGCACTTTAAAAACTGTTTGTAAGTTGAGTACATTATTTCCCCAGAAAATTATCCCATAGCTTATGACTGAATGTACATAGCTAAAATATACAGTTCTTAGACATTCATCGCTGCATACTGAGGAGAGAACTCTAAGTGCGTAACACGTTGTAGATATCTTCTTTGTGAGTTTTTTAACATGTTCACTCCACCTAAGCTGGCTGTCAATATGCAACCCTAGGAATTTTGTGGTGGGCACTTCGTCTACAGAGGTGTTATGTAGCTTTAACTTTAGGGGACTGTTTTTTCTGTTTATTCTAAAGCGTATGCTATTTGTTTTCTTAATATTTAAGGTCACTTTATTCTCTGTAGACCATTTGTAGACATCTTTCAGTGATTCATTACAATTTTCCAACATTTGTGCTGATGTCTCACTGGTGATTATAATATTGCTGTCATCGGCAAACAATATCTTCTCTCCATGTCGGATATATTGTGGAAAGTCATTTATATAAATCAAGAACAACACCGGACCCAGCACACTTCCCTGAGGGACCCCAATATTAATATGTTGTGGATCTGACAGGTGTTTTTCTATGAACTTTGATCTACTGGAGACATGCGAGATCTCTACCCACTGTACTCTATTTTTTAGGTATGAATGGAACCATTTGTTGATTACCCCTCTTACTCCTAGTGCTTCTAACTTAAGTAATAGATTCTGGTGGTCAACTGTATCAAAGGCCTTTGACAGGTCAAGGAATATGCCAGATACATAGTTGCCTTCATCCAGTGCTTCTAAAACCACTTTAGTGAAATGTGCTATTACCATTTCTGTATCTCTGCCGGGTCTGAAACCAAATTGGTCATTTGAAAGAAGGTTGTATTTGTTTAGATAGCTCATAAGTCTGTTCTTCATTATGGACTCTATTATTTTGGAAAATGATGACAGTAGGGCAATTGGCCTGTAGTTCTCAATGTTTTCTACGTCATCTTTTTTGTGCAGAGGTAAAATTTTTGCATGTTTCAGATAATCAGGGAAACAACCGGCTTTGAAAGATTCATTTATGATATTGGTTAGGGGGGCTTTGATACTATTTATGCATTTTTTCAGCACAGACATTGGAATTCCATCTAAACCTGCTGAATTTTTGCTCTTTAATTTCCTTACCACATTACATACTTCTTCCTCAGTAGTGGGTAGCAATACCATTGAATTTGATGTATATTCCCGTGTTCGTGGATTATGAGATTTTGAAAAATTTTCCTGTAACTTTGTAGCTATACTACTAAAGTAAGAATTAACAAAGTTTGCTAGTTCTTTTGGTGTACTTGTTAGGTTTTCTTTGTTCCTGATTTGGGTGTTTATTTGCCTTTGTGTTGCAGTTCCTGTCTCTTGTTTCACTATAGTCCATGTAGCTTTACTTTTATTTTTAGCTAGATTTATTAGTCTATCATTGGCCTTTTTTTTTGCAACATTGAGCACCTTCCTATAGATTTTTTTGTAGTTTCTGTAGTAATGAAGAAAATCTGGATCACTGTTGTTGTTTTTTATAGAGTTTAGGTATTTAAAAGTTTGGGCAGATTTTCTAATTCCTGTGGTAATCCACTTATTTTTGGTGGATGTTCCAGTAGAACTTAGTGCTTTGGGGAAGGCTTCTTCGAATATTATCTTAAACTCCGACATGAATTTGGAGAATTTCTGATTCACATTATTTTCTAAATATACTTCTTCCCATCTTTCATGTCTTAATTGTAAGCAAAATTTTTGTATTGCTGCGTCTGAGTAGACTCTTTTAAACATGTGGAGGTTTACTGGTTTTTCTACAGAAGCTTTTACTTTTATGATTTGGCATAAATGATCTGACAGTCCAAGATTTTTGACAGTTATGACACAGTTTTCCCCACCTATATCTGTAGCTACATGGTCAATGGTAGATGTTGAGTGTTTGGTTATTCTTGTTGCACAATTAACTAAAGAGGACATGCCAAAACTATTCAGAATATTCAGAAAAGTGTTACTGGTTTCATCTGCCTTAGCTGTGTTAATGTTTAAGTCACCACACAAGAGTATGTTACTTTTCAGGGATGACACTTGTTCTAGGCTTTGCATAAGTTTTGAAAAGAATGTTTCTAAATCACCACTGGGAGAACGGTATACACATAGTACAATTAGTTTTTTGGGCATATCTACAGCTGGTATCTCTACTGCTGACACTTCAAAATGCTTGTCTACACTTAGTAGGATAATATCATTCCTAACTTTAAATGAAATACCACTCTTAACAAAAATACATGATCCTCCACCTTTCATTGAGTTTCTGCAATAAGAACAAGCTAGTACATATGAGGGCAAATTTATGTATTGAATTTCATTGACTTTGCACCAGTGCTCTGTGATGCAGATAACTGGACTGTCTAGGGATTGTAACTCAACTTCTAGCTGTTGCACTTTGCTTTTTACACTCTGAATGTTTTGGTGAAGCACTGTTAGAGATTTAATGTTACTTATCTTGGAGGTTTCTTTTTCATCATGCTTGTGACTAAAAAATCTTGCAGATGGGAGGGAGGCGCTCTCTTCCGTCTGCTTGTTGCTCCATGTGAGGTTGTGTACTTTTCTGCCACTGCTGATGTTGGAACTGCTGCTGCTCCTGTTGTCTGTACTGCTTCTGTTGATTGTGCTGCTGCTGACGGTGCTGTGTCTGCTGTTTCTGGTACTGCTGCTTTTAGTGACACTGGTGGCAGTTGTGCTGGTGTTTCTGCATCTATTTTTGTTGATGTTACTCTTACTTCTACTAGTGTTGAGTTTTCATCGTTTTTGCTATTGGGATAGCCTGGGATGGCGGCTAATTCTGCTGTCACCTCCTTTGAATGTGTGTTTTGGTCATCATTGCTTTCTGCATGAAAGTCCAGTGGCATAACAGTTTCAGTTAAAAAGTCGTCTTGCATGTTGAGTTTGTCTAAAGTTTCACTGATTTTTTCACTGAGCAGTCTTTTGCCTCTTCTATTTAGGTGCATTCCATGATTTGTGTAGCTGCACCTCTGAAGAAAATTCACACTGAGAAAATAGGCATTTGAGTAGGCTTTACAGATTTTCTGGAATTGCCTGTTTGCTTTCTTAATTTCTAAATTTACACAAGAATTAGGTATGAGATCATGCCTATGAGGTATTCCTGTTACTATCACTGTGTCCTTTTCGGTAGCATGAAGAATTTTCTTTAGGTTGCGGACTGCAGTTGCCAGTTCATTCCTATACACATCGTTTGCGCCCGCAATC